>NC_137194.1:11911184-12083684 GCF_960531495.2 Zeus faber | reverse complement strand
CGGGCCTCAAAACGTCCCCCTCATATACACTCAGAAGGCAGGCTCCTATAATAATAACATTAATTACACATTTGCAAGAATTTATATACTCATTAAAATACAAAAAAAAAGTATGATACAATGAGGTGACTCATCACGCGGACCCTTAAATAGAAATCTGATCCCCCGTTGTTGTCCTGTGTTTCCCCGGGCAGAGACGCTGGGGGGTGAGGGCTTCTTCATGGCTGAGATAGCAGCGTCTAAACAGGCAGCGGCAAGACCAGCGACATGAGTCACCTCCTCTTCAATCTCTGACTTGGCATTTTGAGAATAACAACGGCTACAAGGAGAAAATGGAAGCCAGATGATGGGACTAGAAAATAGAAGGAGGAGTTTTGGGGGGTGGTGGTGGTGGTGGGGAGGGGGGGGGGTAGATGAACAGATTCAGTGAGCGACATTCGCAAGGGGGGAAAAACACACCACAGGAGTCAGCGTGTGACCGAGGATAAGCCTTGGCTCGCCGCCTTCGAGTCTTGGATGGGGACGGCGGATGCGTCTACTTGCACACGTTGACCCACTCCGTGACGCGACACTCCTCGCACAGCACGTAGCAGCACCAGTGGAAGCGGCAGTGGCAGCGCTCACTCCGCGTCTGCTTCAGGATGTTGTGTCCGCGGCCGCAGCACAGCGAGCTGCAGCTGTCCATGCTGTGGCTGGTCTTGTTGCAGATGCGTCCCTGGGTTCCCAGGGAGTCCAGGGAAGGCACGCGCTCGCAGAAGTCCGGGGACTTCTCGAAGTAAACCAGCTCCCTGGACATGCTGCGGCGGCGGCCTCCGCCCAGGCCCCCCGGGCCTCCGCCGTTGACGTTGCCCGTCCGCTGGTTGAAAACGCCGTTGTTCTTGTTCTGCGAGTTGACGAAGACGGCCGACAGGAACTTTTCCTTAAGCAGGGTGCCTACCAGGCGGAACTCTGGGGACACGTGCCAGCAGGTCTTGAACTGGCAGCTCCCCGACGTGCCGTGGCATTTGCACTTCCTCCTAGTGTTATCGGTCACTATCTATGTAGACGAGGTGAAGAAAGGACACATGAGAGGTGCAACGAGGATATCAATGGCTAAATAGTGTCTTAGATGCGATCGCTCACCTGTCGTCCCACACGGTTGTTGTGGACCCTCATGCGAGCATGGATGTCTCTGGACGACCCTCGGGAGTCCAGCCAGTCCCTGGAGAAGCGCTCCCCGAAACGTGTGTCGTGGCTGCAGCCGCCCCACTCCCAGGTCTCCTGCATGGAGCTGACCTCGTCCGGAAGGGGCTTCAGCAGGGTGGAGGGGTGGGCGGGGTGCAGGTTCGCCGGCAGGTCGCCGCGCCGAGAGTTGAGGTCGGCGGGCAGCGGGCGTGCCCTGCTCATCCCGCCTTTCTGGAGCGTCTGCAGCTGAAGCTGGCTGAGCTTCAGCCGGATCTTGTCGTCGTCCAGACGCCGCTTGGCCTCGCAGCCACAGCCCCGCAGCTTGCCCATGCTGCAGGCCGACGCAACAGAGTGAGCCACACCCGCCGCCAACAGAGACAGCGAGAAGGCGCTCTCACGAAAACCTGCGGGCAGGGGGGAAATACTTACGGGCTTCTCTGAACATGCCACAAGACCGTGAAAATCACTACATGAGCAATGCGCACCGGCCATATAATTTCTGTCCCCAACCCCTCTCTCCCGGTCTCCTCTCCTACCTCTGTTGAGGATGGCACTTTGATGGGGCAGCTTCCCGTGACCCTCCAGGGACGAGCAGTTCCAGCGGTGGTCTCGGAGCTGGTGCTGGCACTCGTGGATGGCCACCTGGATGCCCTGCAGCGCGGAGGCCGTCACGTCGGGGCTGCGGACACACATCCTCATCTGACGCTTGCTGAGTCCTGCCAGCCTCAGGCACACTGAGTTGGGGGTCAGCACTGGATCTCCTGCCACCTTAAGGCCGAGGATATCATTACACAGCACCCTGTAGGGAACAACAAGCACTAATAAGGTGTGTGTGTGTGTGTGTGTGTGTGTGTGTGTGTGTGTGTGTGTGGTGGTGGTGGTGGTGGTGGGGGGGGTGAACGATCATTTTTGTTGCATCTGGTCAGATGCTCCTTGGTCAACTCATTAGGGCTGGTGAGAAGTGTGTTTAAACCCTAAGAGTGTGCAAACAAAAGATTTGAAGAGCGGTTTAAAATTAAACTAACCACAAAGGGATTTACTATTTGGTACCATTATGTTCATTGCGGTCACTTCACCACTGCCTTCACAGTGATATTGAAGAATATTTGAGACAATGAGAAATTCCAACAGAAAAGCAGAAATACACGCTTGCAAAGATGATATCCACCTGCTTCGTTCGTATACATTGGGTTCCTCTGGACATGTTTTGGCTATTTTGTTTTTAATAAATGTTTAAAGAAAAAAAGCAAAAAAGCAGTCAAGCCAGTTTTTAAACATTAAATGAAGTCAAATGAAATATTGAAACACGCCGAGGCCATATTAGATCATTCCATTCAAATTTGTTTCGTTTATTTTTTTCAAGCAACATTATATATATGTATTTTAACAATATCCCGACTTTGATTTCAGATATGATATCAGATTCCAATGGGTAGCCTTTGACGCACATACACTCTCGCTGCGCTCCAAAGCGCACTTACGTTACTGCAGGTGACAGAAGCGCCGCGGCCAAAATCAGGAATTTGTCCCAGCGCAGCTTGTGTGATATCTCCATTTTGAAAAGTCTCTTCCCAGACGTGACATTAAAAAAACTGGCAGTAGATATACCGGAACCAAAAATGAATTAACGAAAGGGTGCGAGGTATTATCGATGCGCATCCAAACGAGCGGAGAGTGAGGACGGAGAGAAGATTTTGGGGGCGAGTGAAGCGGGAGGGGAGAGAGAGAAAGAGAGGGGAGGGGAGATACCTCTACAGGCGGTGGTTTGTAAAATACTTGCCCTTTAGAATAAACTGTTAACGGCTGAGCGCGATATCAATTGGGAATGTGACTAAGGGCACATGAATCCGCGCGTAAAAACATCTCCAAAAAACATTCCCAAAACTTTACGCACGGAACTTAGCCTTCATCACGTTCATTAACGCTATCGTAAACCACAAATTGTTCCAGGCACCAGAAATAAAATGGACATTTAAAAAATATGAAATATGAGAATAAAGAAGAGATTTTTTTTTTCCAATCTTGGAAATATATTACTACTGGCGCCAAATGAAAATGGATACATTAATTATCATTAATTATGTACTGGAAAAAAAAAGGGTCAGTGAAAGTGATTCTCATAAAGGATGAATTGGTTAAAACTCGGTGGTGGTGGTGGGGGTTCCACTGTACAACAGGGAGGCAGCAGCAGGCAGGCGCTGCTCAGCTCACAGCCTCCAAAACAATACAGAGTTTCAGTCATCTGCGTGGACCCCCCCCCCCCCCCAACCTCAACCGGAGCGGCTGTTCTTTATTATTGTGTTTGAAACAACTTCACTCTGTGTCAACCCCACGTCTCCCAGTCCAACATGGGAAATTATCTGCAAAAAAAAAAAAAAAGATAGGGATGAGAACATTTTTATGAAACTGATCAAATTGACATAGTTTTTGTCTTTTGACTTGTGAACAGTCCGCCAGAGCCTTCCAAACAGTAGAGTTCGATGACATTGTAATAAAAGCATAAATAACATTATAATGAGATAACATTAGCATGCTGAGAAACTGCTGGAACTTTATAGACCCTTATTTGGCTATCAACAAAACGATTTATCAGGATGATGAGTTAAAAACAGGACTTAAAAAAAAGAAGTAACTACAATTTGGAAAACATATATATTATATATTCGTTACCATGACACACTAATACGTTCAGTCGAGTATTTCAATTGACGTTTTTTTTCTGGTATCACATTATGTGTTATTAGCACTTTAATCAACAGGTCGGACAAATACACTATCCCATGAATTCCAAACGTATTAAGCAATAACAATAGTTAACTATTGGGTAACAGAATGTGCACGCAGACCTATAGAATTAAGTTAACCCCCCCCTCAAACACCGTGCGCATAGTGACACCAATTCTTCGTCTAATCTCTCTCCATTGCCTATAAGCTGGGGCAATGAAAAGTGCATTAGCATTCTGCCACGGCGTGTATATCTAAGTGGCTTAAAAAGTGATTTGAAGTTGATTTGTATATAAAAGGCCTCCCCCCTTTATCCGGATTGGGGCTCTAATCTGCTCGGAGTCGCATGACTGCTCCAGGAAACCCGTTTGAGCGCCGATATAAGGCAAGGGAATGGAGGTAGGGTGGCTGTCATGAAATCCCCTTTACAAAAGCCTACTTCCTTTAAGTGTCATCTGGGAGAGAGGGAGGGAGAGAGAGAGAGGGAGAGAGAGAGAGAGATTATTCGACATGCAACTGCACAGTGACGTGATCAACAGTGGGATACGTAATGATTAGATACCCAGAGTTTTGGGGACGCCGGGTTGAGCTGGAGACACCGCACTGTGGCGGCGCGACTATGATTAGACTGCGTGCGCATCGAGGGAGGTCTGCAGGCCAGATGTTTGGAAATGTTTTATTCCCCTTCGCCCCCTCCTTCCTCGGTCATCATTCATCAAACTTCTGATTGGAGGCCATAATTCATCTCGAGCCTGAGAGCCGTTTCAGCGCCTGCACACCCACTCTCCAAAAAAAAAAAAAGGAAAACGTTAAACAGCCATTCAATGCGCCCGGCAGAACTTTATACGCGGGTTTTTTTTATTTTGGCTTCATTCACGCTCTCTCTCTCTCTCTCTCTCTCTCTCTCTCTCCCTCTCTCTGTTTAAAGTTGCTGATGATACACTTATGTTCGCAAAACCAAGACAAAACAACAAAAAAAAAAGGAAATCATGCCTATAAACACACACACACACACACACACACACGCCATCGACGCGAATTAAAACAGCACTCCTGGAACGCAGTGTGGACGCGCTGTTGTTAGGCTGTGAAACCATCTTCAGAATGTATAAATGAGAGTTTGTTGAATGGCGGGAGAAAGAAGGAGGAGACGCGGTTAAGGGAGTAATCCACGCAGCGGGCAGAAAGGCCAGTGCGGATGACTCGCGTTCCGCTGGGATCCGACTGTACCGAGACGCACACGCGGCCATCTCCAAACACATCGGAAACACCACATCTGACTGGATCTGCGAGAGGAGGAAAATACTATTTTTTTTGTTTGTTGGGATTTTTTTTTTTTTTTTAACCCTCCACACACATTTATTTTTAATCGGGGTGGGGTCGGGGGGCGACGGTCGAGTTTTCGATTGCCGTGAAATTCCACCTAAGTAATATGTGTGACACTGCGGATCGTGGACTGTCATATATATATATTTTTTCCTCTCACTCTCTCTCTTTCTCTCTCTCTCTCTCTCTCTCTCTCTCTCTCTCTCTCTCTCTCTCTCTCTCCCTCTCCCTCTCTCCCTCCTCTCCTCTGTGTCCGCCTGTGTTTTCTTCATTCATTGTGCGCCCTATGAAGAGAATTAACTGCTCCTTCCAATCCCATTGACAAAAAGGAGGGGGTCCCGAAAAAACACAGGGAGATGAGAGCGGCAAATCCCTTTTTTATTCCCCTCGTAGCGCTCAATAAGAGAAGAATGTGTCGCCTATCAGTCACCGTGGGGATCAGGTCGTCCAGACTGTCCCACAGGCTCAGTGCGCCGCGCAGAGCATCACTGGGGGACACGGAGTGAGGAGGACACAGCAGCAGCGGCGGCAGCAGCAGCAGCAGCAGCAGCAGCAGCAGCAGCAGCAGCAGCAGCAGCAGCATCCCGCCCGGACGCCACAGAGCATCCAGAGGAGCCTCCTCTCTCTTCTTTCTCCGCGTCCATCCATCCCTCCATCCATCCTCCCGTCCATCCATCCTTCCATCCCCGCGAGGCAATTGGGCACTTCGCGGCTCCTTCTTCCGCCTTGGAATGTGGTGCGGTAAGTACACCGCCGCCCACCTGAGGTGTATGGGTGATGATTAATTAGTCGGAGCACGAATCAGAGTAAAAAATAAAAAATAAAAAAAATAATGGGAAATAAAAATCGAAATATTTTTGTTTTAGGATCCATCGTTGTTGGAATTTTTATTTTATTGTATTATTCGTTTTTATTTTAATAAATTGCATGCGTTTGGAGGTATTTAATTATTCTGCTATAGCAGTAAAACTATCCAAAGTCGAGATTTACACTTTTTTTTTGTTTTTTTTTGTTTTAAACTTTTTTCAATGTATTTTTATACTTGTTTTTTTTTTTTTTATAATTTGTTTTAAATTGTAGACACGATGCGGAGCCTCGCGCTGCTTCTCGGGGTGAAAGCCGCCTGCATCCTGCTCGTGTCCTCGCTCTCCGGGACGGGGGCGGTCAACAACAGCGGCCGGTGGTGGTGAGTTTAGATGATCACGTTTTTTATTTATGTTTATTTTTGTATTTATAATCAACCCGATGCTCGTTTCACTGCCAAGTGAGATATTCGTTTTCCATGTAAAAAAAACAAACAAAAAAACCCCCAAAAAACTGTCGGGTAATTGAAAGTAAAAGTTTGTTTTTGTTGGCAAAACAGTAAAAAGAGCAACCACAGGTCGTTAAAGGTTTTTTTTTTAAACGTGGTTTCTCATTTAAACGCTAATTATAAACATTTTTTTACGATTAAACAGTAGTTATTTTGATAACGACAGGGCAGGTTTATTATCTGAGTACACGTTCTCTCTCTCTCTCTCTCTCTCTCTCTCTCTCTCTCTCTCTCTCTGTCCCTCGCTCTCTCTCCCCCTCCTTCTCTCCCTCTCTCTCTCTCTCTCTCTCTCCCCCAGTCTCTGCCTCCCTGTCATTTGGACAGTGCGGTTTGAACGCGAGTCAAATTTTTTTTTTCAGTCCCAATGTGGAATAAATTAAATATGGATTTATTTTATGGCGAAGAGAATCCCATACCAGGTCGTACCCAGGGTCGTAATATTTTAATATGTTCAACATTCCGCTGTCTATAGAATGTCATTTGGTCTCGGCTTTCCCAATATTGTGTAAACCAAAATGTTGAAACAGCGTGTGCAGGATTTGTTTACTCTGATGATAAGTTTATTAACGAAAACCCCAGGTCACATCCAGGGTAGGAATTATAGGCGCTCCGCTTCAAAACAGCGGCTTTCTTCCAAAGGGTTTTGCCATTGCAATTGCATACAATGTCCCATTGCCGCATGATGCATTTGGAATGTGTTTTCAGAAATTCCTCAACACATTATCGTACATTAGGCTGTTCCAGGAAAACGATAAAGAAAAAGACACCGCAAAAGATTTTCAACGAAGCAAATAGAGCTTTGGCATATTAATAATGTCCCAGAGCGTCCACCGCGCAATTCGACGGGTCAGAGTCAATAACAGGTCAAAACTCTTCCCCGTTTATCTTGTCAATTGTCCACAGGAGACGCACATGGATGGAGCCATCCATCCAACTGGATTTCAAATAGGACACTGGCCTTTTACAGCCATCTCCCCGTGATAATCACATGGAAATTAGCACCATGTTTTAACAAGTACTATTACATGCATATATAATTGTATAAGATACATTTGAAAGTTATTATTGTGATAAAATATATGCTCAAAATATGATCATATTTTGTTGTCTCTTATCCAAGGCTGATGATACCGTGTGAGCATTTATGGATTTGCTTCAGTAAGATAGATTGCACTTCAGTAAGATAGAGGTAGTGTGGATTGCTAGGGAGCACAAGGACACTCTAGGCCTCTATAGACCACTAGACACTCCAGGCCTCTATTGGACCACAAGAACAGTCAAGACTCCTACTAGACCACTAGAACACTCTCGGCCTCCATAGATCACCAGACACCTAAGGCCTCTACCAGACCACTAGAACACTCAAGGCCTCTATTGGACGACCAGGACCCTCTAGGCCTCTATCGGAGCACAACAGTCCAGGCTTCCATTAGACCACTATAGCACTCTAGGGCTCGACAGTAAAGACCACTTGACACTCTAGACCTCTACTGGACCTACCGCCATATATACAGTAACTGCCACTGAGGCTTATAGGCATTGGAAATTGATAAGAGAACTCAGATATTCTCTAGTTTTGTAGTCCACTTGGTCGCTCGGCTCCAAACTTTGATACGTTTAGTACTGACAGATAAAAATAAGTGTACAAAACGAATGTGAGATTTTTGAAAATGAAAGTAAAAACTGCGATCAAAATTAAAAAAAACATATTTGCGTTTAATGACAGACTGTGTTTTCAAAAGCTATTTCCTCTGTCTCATACGACTCAAATGGAATGTCTGCAAAGTCACAAAAAAATTTCCACTTGAACCTCACAGTGTGACCAACTGAGTTGCCTAAAAAAATACTTTTATACAGGACGCAGTGCCAAGACTGTGACACCCTGACCTGCCAAGACACATCAGCTCTTAATAGGGTCACACAGAAAGCCACACGCACACACACACACACACGCGCACACACACGCACACACACACACACACGTGCTGCTGGATCTCCAGCCCCTGGTTCACCCTGCCTTTGTGCGCCACCAGGGGGATTGTGAATGTGGCGTCCTCTGCCAACCTGCTCACCAACTCCAAGAACGTGCAGCTGGTCCTGGACCCCAGCCTCGCCTTGCTGAGTCGCCGCCAACGCCGGCTGATTCGGCAGAATCCTGGCATCCTACATGCCATCGCCGCTGGCCTGCACACCGCCATAAAGGAGTGCAAATGGCAGTTCCGCAACCGCCGCTGGAATTGCCCGACCACCCACAGCCCGGCAATATTTGGCAAAATTGTAAACCGCGGTGAGCCTCTCTTGTCTCTCTCACTAGGCAACGATTGGGCAATTTTGGGCAGGATGTCACAGAATGGCTTCCCCTTTTTTAAAAGGGGCGCCTTGTCTTTATAGATCTCCAGATTCTGAACAGGTTATGCCCGTTCAGGACAAATAATGCGGCCTTTCAAACTCTGAAATGCTGGACCGGGCTCTCAAGAGGCTTTCTGTTATTGTTTCCACAGGTTGCCGAGAGACAGCGTTTGTCTTTGCCATCACCAGCGCGGGCGTAACCCATGCGGTGGCTCGCTCCTGCTCGGAGGGCGCCATAGAATCCTGTACCTGCGACTACCGGCGTCGGGGGCCTGGAGGCCCAGACTGGCACTGGGGGGGCTGCAGCGACAATGTGGACTTTGGCAGGATGTTCAGCCGGGAGTTTGTGGACTCCAGCGAGCGAGGCCGGGATCTACGCTACCTCACAAACCTCCACAATAATGAGGCAGGGAGAATGGTGAGGAACTGGTACTCAAAACCCGATTTTCAGGATTTGCTCCATCACTCGGGATTTCTTAATTAACCTTTGTTCGTCCCCTCGCCAGACTGTGTCTTCAGAAATGCGTCAGGAGTGTAAGTGCCACGGCATGTCCGGCTCCTGCACTGTTCGCACCTGCTGGATGCGGCTGCCCAGCTTCCGCGCGGTGGGCGACTTCCTGAAGGACCGTTTCGATGGCGCATCGAGGGTCGTGTATGCGAACAAGGGCAGCAACCGCGCCTCTCACAGAGCGGATCCCCGCCACCTGGAGCCCGAAAACCCAGCCCACAAGCCTCCGTCCGCGAGGGACCTGGTCTACTTTGAGAAATCGCCAAACTTCTGCTCGTACAACGGCAAAACCGGCACTTTGGGGACGTCGGGGAGAACCTGCAACAGCTCCTCTCCCGCCCTGGACGGCTGTGAACTGCTGTGCTGCGGACGCGGGTTCAAGACCCGGACTGAGCTCGTGACGGAGCGCTGCCACTGCACCTTCCACTGGTGCTGCCACGTCAGTTGCCTCAACTGCACCAGCACAGAGACCTTACACCAGTGTCTATGAAAATAGGTGGAGAAGATGGCCCTACGAGGCAGTTTTTCGCGGGGCAGGTAGTTTGCTGAGAGTGGCTGGAACTCAGTGGATTGAGATCATAGCTGGAGGGTTCTCAATCCAGGCAGGTAAATTACAACAGGGAGATTTCTAGCAATACATTTCAATCATTGTTTTTGGAAGATATGAGGTGGGGGTGGGTGGGGGGATAGGTATGAACAGGGTATTGATTATGTGTGCTTACTCTTTATTCATTTGAAAGAGATGGTAGATAGATAATCGGTGCTTTACGGTAATAAGAGTGTATTCCAACATTTCAGCCCCGCCATACATTCCGTCAAAAAGCGTACCTCACTGCGGAAAGTAGGAATAGGAGGGAAAAAGACTGAGAATCCATTGTTGTGATCTTTCCAGGTATTGCCGGATTCCTTTTTCCCCTCCGTTGAGGTTTAACTGTTTCTGCGGCCCAGAAAAACCCACAAGAGTGCCTCCCTCACAAAGTGGTGAAGAAGTCTCGCAAAAAGGGCAGTTATTTAAAATGTCACAATTTTTTTGTTTGTTTTTATGTTCGTAAAGCCTGGGGTTTTCTCACACCAAAATTACGTGTTTATCTCGAGGGCTACGCTGTCACCGTGTACTTAGACAGTAAACACAGAACGTCCTATTAGGGATTTCGTCCTTCACTCACCACATTGGCCCCCGTTGTTTGGATTTCTCCGGAGTCGGCTGCACCTCAGCTGTGATTTACTCTGTTATTTACCGCAAGTCGGTTGGTCCTGAGGTAGAAAAAAAAAACCCCCGAAAAAAAAACGCTTGGACCCCGCTGTGTCCAAGAAAAACGAAAATGTAGAGACAACTTCATCCACCTGGAATTCACTGAGGAAATCGAACTGAATGTAGTAACAATACACTGATTATTATGGTGTAACTTCATGTCGTTCTGGCGAAAGGAAATGAGTCCAATCTTGATTGTATGAGAGTAAATTACACCCGACAAGCGAACAAAAAACAAAAAAAAACAAGACCAAGCATTACGTCGTCAGGGCTTAATGATGTTGCAACCAAGCAAAAAAGAAGACCTGACCTCCCAAGTGTATGTTAGATGGGGAGTAAGCAGCCTCCGGTTTGACAGCAGGAGTGTCACATCAAACTGGGCTGCAAAAAAAAATCCATTCACTTGTTAAATCTGCAAAACGTATTATACTGTATATCAGCTAAGAGAACCAAAATATTGTAAATAAGGAAATATTTGAATATATTTATTATGACATCACTTGCAATTTGACTGAATGATTTATGCACCTGCCGACGGCTGAAGAGCACGCTCTCATTAGTGTCAAGGGGCTGTTATGCTGATTCTATTTTGGTGTAAAGTAGTTTACACAGACCTGAAAAGTTATTTCTTCTCGACTTGTTTCTTCTCAACACATGTTTGGTCATGCACTGAATATTACCTTTTTTTATTTTCACTTGTGTAAATACAAAATATTTATTTCAGGTTGTTTTTTTTTATACCGTTAGAGAGCGAAGCGAGCAAAGAAACACGTGTCTAGATTTTATTCAGACGGTTTTAGCCTAGAGTTTGTATTGTATTGTACCATAGAACAATAAAGTCTTTATTTTCAATTAAGCTGCTGCTCCCTCTCCTGACTCACCGCCACATCGTGCCATTCACAGGCTCTTTGAGATACTTTGAGATAGTTATGACAACCAACCAAGTGAGCATATAAGCCTAACCCTGGGTGTCCCCTGGCTTAATCCCTTTTAACAGCGCCACAGTTATCTCCAGCACGGCTCCACCGACTCTCCCCTCCAGCCCCACAGCCTCTGCATTCACGCTCCCCGGCTGCCGACCACAGGGACGGCTCCAGCACAACGCAGCACATAGCTTATTTAACACAGCGTAGGATTTTTACTGCAACAAATGTCTCGCTTCATTTGCTAAATGCCGGAAAGAAATAAAGAAATAATAGGAGAAAATAATACAAGTCTACAGTCTCATGCCCCCACACCAAATCCACCCCCTCCCACCCTGGCAACCAGACCTGACCACAGCAGCTTGGACGGCTCTCTCTCTCTCTCTCTCTCTCTCTCTCTCTTCTCTCTCTCTCTCTCTCTCTCTCTCTCTCTCCCTCTCTCTCTCTCTCCCTCTCTCTCCCTCTCTCTCTCTCCCCCATCTCCACCACAGCGCAGCACTGGGAGCATCAAGGGTCTTTCCAATTGAGCAGGAAAAACGCGAATCCACAGTCCACAAACACGCAGCAAAACAGCCTCAAGGTCCTACAGCGCAAATTAGGTGCAACCAGAGCGATGGACGTGGGAAGACGTGGGGGGATGTGGGGGACACGGGGAGATGCAAGGAGACGCGGGAGATGTTGGAAGATGTGGGAGGACGTGGGAGAGGTGGGGGAGGCGTACGTGGGAAGGCGTGGCGAGAAGTGGGAGATGCAGGGAGACGCAGGGAGACATGGGGAGACTCGGGGAGAAGTGGGAGACGCAGGGAGACGCAGGGAGACGCAGGGAGACGTGAGGAGCCCAGGGAGATGTGGGGAGACGCAGGGAGAAGTGGGGGACCTGGGGGAGACGGGGGGAGATGGGAGAGACGAGGGGAGACGTGGGAGACATGGGGAGACGTGTGAGAGGTGGGGAGATGTACGTGGGGAGGCGCGGCGAGAAGGGGGAGACACAGGGAGACGCGGGGAGAAGCGGGAGACCTGGGGAGACCAGGGGAGACGTTGGAGACCTGGGGGGACGAGTGGAGACATGGGGAGACATTGGAGACGTGGGGAGATGTGAGGAGATGTGGGAGACGTGGGAGACTTGGGGAGACAAGAGGAGAGGTGGGGAGAAGTGGGAGACATGAGGAGACGTGGGGAGAAGTTGTAGTTGTGTGGAGACGCGGGAGACGTGGAAGACATGGGGAGACATGGAGGACAATGGCCTGAGAATGTTCCGATTATTGTGGGAGAATGGGAGTGTGTAGGGTTTTTGCTGATGGATGAACCAACGCCACGGTACAGAGAAAGTAAATAGATATTATTTACTTATAGTATTTTATTATAAGGAGATAAATAAGTGAAAATCAGGAATACAGGGTCGAGACGATATTTAAAAAAATAAGAGAAAATGCACAAATTGAATTAATCTGCAAATCAGTGTCATGTCCATCAGGGAGTGCGGCCTAGCAAAACAGAAATATAAGAGACAGGAAACTGACTGCTGATCCTCCTGCTGATGATAGGGTAACACATCCGATGGTTCAAAAACTGCCAATATCCTGTCTGGTAACTGCGCGGTAACGGCGGCCTTGGTGTGTTTGGGGTGGAAGGGAGAGTGATAAACGGATGATTTGACTTTACCGCCTGCACACTCACACAAGCCCGGAGAAGAAGGAAACGAGAAACACCGAATGTTTCCTGCAAAACGGCGGAAAGAAAAACCCGCGGCGGGGGGAAACGTGATTGGAGAGCGCTGAATGAAGAAAAAAAAAAAGACGGATCAAAAAAAAAAAAAAAAAGTCTGAAAAAAGAGACTCAGGGTTCAAATCCCAGGCATGGGAGTGAGGTGGGAGATCTGGGGGTGGGGGTGGTGGTGGTGGTGGTGGTGGGTGGGAGGAGGCGAGGGGGTAGGTTGCTGTCATTGTGGGAGTGCTGAGGAGTCAGTGATAATTAGCTCAATTAGTGACAAAGGCAGTGTAATAAATACCGACTTAGTGTCTGGGTCCCTGCTGGCCTCTCCCCGCGCGGCCTGCGACGTGGCCCTGGCCTGACGGACAATTCATTAAACGGACAAAATACCCCACCGTCCAGGCGTGACGCAGCGAGTTAGCCCCCCGCCGGCCCCGCTCATTGTTCTAATTGTCTGGGCCGGAGTCACTTTGTGGTCCCCGCCTCCCTCACCCGCCCTGCCTTCAGAAAGAAAGCCCACGGAGCTAATGCCCCTCTACCTTACTCTGTAAGTAGGTGATCGGCAGGTTGGGAAAGAGGGAGAAAAAAGAGCTCCTCGGGGTGAGGGTGGAGGGGAGGGGGGGTGGATGGTGGGGGGATAGCGGGGATTAGGGAATGGAGGGTTGCCTGGGAGTGCTGGGAGCAGCGCCGATCGGAATGTGGGAGAGATGAGTCCAGGAGCTCGGATGCGGGACAAAGCGAGAGTTAATAAGGAAAGATTGAAGGGGCCGGCGACAATGGGCCGCCACCCGAGTCGAGATGAAATTGCTTCCGCGGATTATTGGGAGAGGGTGTGAGTGTTGTCGGCTTTTTGTGTGAAAGTGTGTTTGGTTGAGCATTTGTGTGTTTGTGCGTCAATGTGTGTGTTTGTTAGGGGTTTTCGAGGGGGGGGGGCTGCGGGATTGATGGCTGCCCCTCTGGTCGGGGCGCAGGGGAGCAGGGGCGGACGCCGGCTGTTCCCACAGTCTGCTCTGCTGCAGCCACCTTTGACACACGGGGCTGCCAGGCGGCGAGTAGGCAGCCATGGTGCGCCGAGGACAAACAAAAACAACAGCTCCGTGCCGCAGGAATCGCCATCTCTCTGTCTCTCTGTCTCTCTGTCTCTCTCTCTCTCTCTCTCTCTCTTGCTCCCGCTCTGACTCTCCCACTGAGGGGAGAACGAGGGCCGCCCGGCCAAGACCGAATTCCCTGTCTATCATCATGTGGATCTCCTTCTTCTTTACTCTCTAAATGACTTTGCTGTTTAAAAACGTCTCAAACTCTACTAGTGCTACTCGTGGTGTATTCCTAGAGGAGGGTTAGCTGTGACTGTCGTATACAGCGGTTTGATTCCACCCACAAAATGTACTTATTCCAAGACACTTGGACAAAAGCGTCTGCTAAATGACATCATATTATGCAATGCAGTCTGAATCTTCCATGTTCTAGGCTGATCCAAATATCAATGCCTTGCACTGGCTCCAACATATGCACCAGGATCTTAAGGTTGTTTACAGGGAATCAATGGAGCAGAGGTTTTACATGAAGTGGATTATCATCTTCATCGTCATCTTATATTGTATATTCTTCTTGTGTATATATTCTTATATTTGGCTATTTCTGTATTGTATTCTTTAGCTATTTTTATTTTAAACCGTTCTATTTTATTATTATTATTACAATTTTAATTTTTTAATTTATTTTATTATATTACTATTTTTCTGACTATTAAGCTTTTTCTTTTTGCCAATTTGTCCACAACTAGAGAAACACAGCAATCCTCACCATGACAAATTCCTCATATATGAAAATGCACTCATATAATAAACTCATTCTGATTCTAATCTTAATTTTTCCTAATAATTGACAGGCTAATAGGCGCAGTTTCTTAATTCTATTATCCTTTCTTTGCATTTTTTCAACGGAAAACCTTAATGACAGCATTTTTCTCTGCTGTTAAAGGACATTTCACTTTGGCAGCAGCTAAACCAACACTGGGGCCAGGGGTCGTAGAAAGTTAATTGAATAATTGCCGTAATTAAGTAACTTGAGAGTTACTCGAAACACAACCGCAGTGTTGTGCATTGACCGGGGGTGTGAGGACCACGATGTCATAAATAGGTAGTTCCTGGATTAATCTTGCTCTGTACAATAATACAGCAATGTGGATAACCACCACATATTTTAGTTTAAATGTAGAGAAGATATATAAAATCTTGAAAAAAAAAAAAAGAAAACGCCAGCTCCTTATTAAAATTCTTGCTAAATTGTGGAAAAATGTTGCCCACTGGGTGGAGCTGGCTTAATTTGATGGCTGTATGATAAAGAATGCAGCGCTGGGTTTAGGTCACCACACAGAATGATATACTGCTTAGTGGTTGTGATGGACAATGTGGAGCGGCTTGGACCGCACGCTGCAGCACAATACCTCTGTGATTACTGCGCTGTACTGACATTAAACTGTAATGCCATAATTAATCTGCAGACCAGGTTACAACTAATTAAGGCATTCTTTTGACAGAAACAACCCCAACAGCCCTCGGAGTAAACCTCGTCTGATTACCAGGGAACATGGAGTGAGCGTTATGCAACCTCAAGGCACTTACCTGTATGTGGTAATAAAGAATATATTGATACCTTCATATCACACATATATCACTCAAAGGTCCAGATCAACTACACTTTTCCTGTTAGTCATAAGAAGTTATAAGAAACTGAGGAAAGTTTTTATGAGAGTGAATATGCACATGTGCGCACGCACGTGTGTTGGTGCGCCCACACACATATTCAAGCATGCATATGTGTGTGTGTGTGTGTGTATGTGTGTGCGCGCGTGCGTTCGTGTGTGTGTGTGTGTGTGTGTGTGTGGTTGTGTGTGCGTGTGTGTGGTTGGATGTGAGCATGGCAGCTGGGAGGCAGACATGTTGCGGCAGAATCGTTCCCTAGCAACTGACCTTTCCGGCAGATGGCAGCTCCAGAGTCGCAGCCACCCAGCATCACAATGGATGTGGCCCTCGAACATCCAAACAGATAACTTCTAAACATAGAACGTGTGACATCTAAACACGTAACATCTAAACATCCAACATGTAATAACTAACATCTGAACTATTGAAATAGCTGAGGTGAAAGTCCTTATTCTTACTCTTATTTTGAGGCTCTCTACCGTTCTTCCCGCTCAATTGCGACTCACTCTGTGGTAAACGCACGCAGAACAAATTCTCAAACACTCCACACATGAGCACGAGTCCAAACTCGACATTTTTCCATGTTGGGGAAGACTAGGGTTGGGGTTGAGGAAGGCAGCGAGGGGATGATCTCAAACCGCCGCTTCCCGTCGTTGGGTCTGCTGCGCGTAGTGGATCGGGGCGGGAATTTGGCGAGAACGCCGGACGCGGAGTGAGAGAGAGCGCCGTGATGGCTGTGGTCGGGCTCCCTGCCCCTGAAGAGCGAGGGGTGAGGGGGTAAAGCTCTGTGGTGTTTGTGTGTGTGTTTAGCGCGTGAGATCAGATAAGACAAAGACGAAGAGAAGACTTTATTAACCCCCGTGGGGGATATTCAGATGTCAGAAGCAATAAAATAGAGAAATACAGTTTTAAAAAATGTACAAAATGGAAAGAAAAATATGATCTGTGCACATCTATTCGCAGCGTTACCATGGAGTAGCACAGTGCTAGAAGTAGTCAGCCCAATGTGGGTCGAATAGCAGTGACTGTAAAGTAGGTGCAGGTTGTAGCAGCAGTGTACCATAGTAATAATAATGTAATGGGCCTCCCAGCAGCTGAACAGAACGTATATTCTTGTACATCCTTGATTAAAAGTTGTTGATTGATTTTTTTGAAAGTTGATTAAAATAACATTTTCAGACACGTGCATGACTTGCTTTGTGTGTGTGTGTGTGTGTGTGTGTGTGTGTGTGTGCGTGTGTGTGTGTGTGTGTGTGTGTGTGTGTGTGCCTGTACATGGATGGTGCGGCGTGGCGTGTTGCTGTGATAATATATGCCGCTCTCCAGCCAGTGAAGTTCTCTGAACCTGATTAAGACGTCTCAAAATGAACAATAATGTGTACGCCACGATTTGAGGATATTGATTGTTAATCATGTATCGACGACAAGCAAAATACCTCAAAGGAAGGCTTCAGCAAAAGAAAACAAAAACGGAGAAGCAGGTTGAGGGGGGGGGGGGTTTTGGGTTCCAATGTGTGTTTTAGCAGCGACAGCGGGCGAACACGCAGCCCTGACACGGCGGCAGAGGAATGTTTATTTGCTGCAGTTTGGAGCCGGTGACACATTCCTCTGTCAGTCGCTGTGCCGCTTCCAGATACACTCCGCTTCATGTGTTCACACTTAGACAGAAGCCGCACACATCCCACAGACTCATACACTTTCTATAAACGTGGCAACCCTGGAATTTGCGGCCACCCCCAAACCTGACACTGACATTATGATCATCGGTTACAACTTAGTGGGACATGACTTCCCTTAAGTGTGTGTCACACATTCCTGATACAGCAGTGATTCTGAAATGAATAATTCATGGGATACTTCAACTTTGGTAGTCTGTGTGTGTACGGTATGTGTGTGTGTGTGTGTGTGTGTGTGTGTGTGTGTGTGTGTGTGTGTGTGCGTCTGCGTGCACGTGTGTGTGTACGTGTGTGTGAGACAGAGAGAGTGTGTGTGGGTGTGTGTGTATGTGTGTGCGTGCGTCTGTCTGTGTCTGAGACACAGAAAGAGAGAGAGAGTGTGTGTTTGTGTGTGTGTGTGTGTGTGTGTGTTTGTGTGTGTGTGTGTGTGTGTGTGTGTGTGTGTGTGTGTGTGCGTGTGTGTGTGTGTGTGCGTGCGCGCGTGTGAGTGTGTATGTCTGTGTTAGACACAGAAAGAGAGAGTGTGTGAGTGTGTGTGTAAGAGAGAGAGCGAGCTTGCCTGCACCCCTCTGTCTCCCAGGTCGTCTCCGGACTCATCCATTATCTCCAGCATCTGGCAACCACAGCCTGTAAAGAAGACATTACTCTTGGCAAGTGTCTTATAAAGACCGTGACAGAGGGGACAGCAGACCACGGGAGCCCACCACCACCACCACCACCTCCCCATCTGCATGCACGCTGACAACGCATTGCATAATAGAACGATAGCCCATAAAATAGCTCACACACACACACACACAGACACACACACACATACACATGAGTATGGAACACAAACGTACACGGTCATACACACAACTCGGCTCTTACAGATAAACACATAAACAAATTACCACACTAATGTGCAAAATCACGCTCGCGAACCGCCAACCGTCGTGCACATAGACAGGCGCGCACACACACAATTCCGCTCACAGTCGTCATTGTCTCTGTGTGCAGTACACTCCACCAACCTTTGAACGCTAATCGTTTCCAGAACCTCAGCCTAAGACCACGCCAAGCAGCCTTCCAGTACGTTGTGCACCCTAAAAATACATTCCTGAATACATATTCAGGGTCCTAGGTTAATATTCTGATTCGATGAGGCGATGGCGAAGCTGGAACCAAACAGTATGTGAACTGATCCGACGAACAAATGTGTCATTGTTGCCTTCTTGACCCCACCACCGACAATGTAAAACAGCATATAGATCGAATGGCGGATTCTTGTGAAGTGCCAGCTAAAAAAAAAGATGGGATGAATTTCTAAAATATAATTGGATTTGATTTATTTATTACACCGTATTCTTACAGATGACCACTTTGATGTCACTGACATGAGCACTGGGCACCATGCCACATCACGAAAATCACTTTTGAAACGTCGTCGGGGGAGAAACGGCCACTGCTGAACAGCGAAACACTGCCACCTAGCGGACAATCCGTGCAATTACAGACAAAACGGACACAACTCGGTGACGTATGGACGCGAGGGCGACATTAGCAGATGCTAAATATGTATAATAATAATATAATAATAAAAGGTTTGTTTCGTTTGTTTGTTTTTGGGTTGTTGTTTTTTTTTGACAAGTACTTTGAAAAAAAAATAAAAAATAAACGGCCAAGTAGCTGAGGGAGAGGAGGCGGAGGGAGCGATTGACAGGGAGAAGCAAAGTCGAGAGCGGAAGTGACGTCCCATTGCCGGCGAGACTTCCGGTGCACGGTCCCTCTCAGCCCTCCTCGCGCCACGATGGTGAGTGGCGCTGCGGCTCGTCGAGCCGTCGAGGACGAGTCGAGTGGTCGGAATGAACGCGTGCCCGCACAACTGTCGAGAGATCGGGCGCTTATCTAAATGACGCGGTATTTGTGATGCTATGGCGTCAATGGCGCGGCGATTTAATGTCAAACGTCACGTTGCCTGAAACCGATCTGGTCTGGATAGTACCCGGCTATAATGACGTCACTTGAGTCGATAACGTCGGTCGAGGCGGCGACAAATAATTATAATTGTTCATCATTTTGATAATATATGATTTTATAAAATTGTATTAATGTCAATCATAGTAATAAATATAATATATAATTATTTACATTGTATTAAAAATTGTTATCATTGATTTCTGTTTTTTTTGTTTTTTTTCGTTTTTTTTTTTGTCTTCATAACATGCTGCCATGTCAACACTCATTTGTTTCATTTGAATCTCACCTGCCTTCTTAAGACAAAGAAAAGACGCAACAACGGCCGCGCCAAGAAGGGACGGGGGCACGTGCAGCCCATCCGCTGCACCAACTGTGCACGCTGTGTGCCCAAAGACAAGGCCATCAAGAAGTTTGTCATCAGGAACATTGTGGAAGCTGCAGCCGTCCGGGACATCACGGAGGCCAGCGTGTTCGACTGTGAGTCGTCGTTCGAAATGGTTGTTTCGTTGGCCAACTAACGATGTTTCAGGCGTTTTCCCAGTGCCGATTTAAAATTGTTGAATCTCTCCCCAGCCTACGTTCTGCCCAAGCTCTATGTGAAGCTGCACTACTGTGTGAGCTGTGCCATCCACAGCAAGGTGGTGAGGAACCGCTCCACGGAGGCCAGGAAGGACCGCACGCCGCCGCCGCGGTTCAGACCCAGCGTGAGTTACATTTACATTTAGTCATTTAGCAGACGCTTTTATCCAAAGCGACTTACAAGGGAGAATAACATTCAAGCTACATTGCGACAGAGATTAGTGTCACAACAACATTAGTGTAACAATAAATACTGCAAGGTGGTGCTAAGTAATTGTAGGTTAGGACAGGAGGTACTCACTGAAGAGCTGGGTCTTCAAGTGCTTCTTAAAGACAGAGAGGGAGGTCCCCGCTCTGGTCATTTTTGGCAGCTGGTTCCACCAACGTGGAACTACAAATGAGAATAGCCTGGATTGCCGTGGCTGTATGGCCGGCAGAGCCAGGCGACGCTCATTTGACGAGCGCAGCATCCGGGGGGCAACATGTGCTCTTACAAGAGCATTTAAGTAGGCGGGAGCATTCCCAGCAATCACTCTGTAGGCCAGCATAAGAGACTTGAACTTGATGCGAGCGGCTACAGGTAACCAGTGGAGCTCGATGAGCAGCGGAGTGACATGTGCCCTCTTTGGCTGGTTGAACACCAGTCGCGCCGCCGCATTCTGTATCATCTGTAGTGGCTTCACCGCACAGGCCGGCAAGCCTGTTAAGAGGGCGTTGCAGTAGTCGAGACGGGACATCACCAAGGTTTGTTGCAATAAGATGTGCCTTCTCTGATTGTCAGTTCCATAATGGGGCGTCATTTCTACGTCTCAGTTGCTCTCTTGGTAATTTAATAATAAAGAGAGATACATAATATATAATAATATCAATGAAATGTGGATGGCACTTCAATTCTTGTTCTCACCAATTTGAACTAGGTTTTGAGTTAAGCTAATTAAAAACACTGCATCCTATGCAAATAAAAAAAAAAAAATATATTTTCTTCACTAGTACATGCCCGTTCAAAATGTAAGAGTTTCTAAGTCGTGTTAATGGCACAGTCAGACAAACTACGTTTTGTCACGCAAAAAAATTAACACCGGAAATTACGCAATACCATGCGCTGGACAGGATTATTAATTGTTTTTCTTATGTTATTGATCACTGTAAAAAAAACAAAACAATATAAAGCAGAATTGAAATAAGAAATATATAAACCTAGGAAAAGTTAAATAGGCATGTTGTGTGTTTCTGGCTTCTGCCACGTGCACTCCAGTCTCTCCTTCTCGAGCCCCTCATACACCGGGGGAAGACATTCTTTGTGACTCAGTCGCAGAGCCCTGAAGCCCTGGGAGTGGGAGGGTGGGAGTGTAAATGCTGGGTATGATAGAAAGGTGTCAGAACACACAGTGCATCGCAGCTTGCTGTGTATGGGGCTGTGTGTGGAGTGCTCATGCTGACCCCTGTCCACCGTCAAAGGTGCCTACAATCGGCACGTGAGCATCAGAACTGGACCATGGAGCAATGGAAGAAGATAGCCTGGTCTGATGAATCACGTGTTCCTTTACATAATGTGGATGGCCGGGTGCATGTGCACCTTTTACCTGGGGAAAAGATGGCATCAAGGACCTATGAGACTATGGGAAGAAGGCAAGCCGGCGTAGGCAGTGTGATGCTCTGGGCAATGTTCTGCTGGGGAACCTTGGGTCCTGGCATTCAGGTGGATGTTACTCTGACATGTACCACCTACCTAAACATTGTTGCAGACCAAGTTCACCACTTCACGGCAACGGTATTCCCTGATGGCAGTGTTCTCTTTTAGCAGCAAATGCACTCTGCCACACTGCAAACATTGTTCAGGAATGGATTGAGGAACATGACAAAGAGTTCAAGGTGTTGACTTGACCTCCAAATTCCCCGGATCTCAATTCTATTGAGCATCTGTGGGATGTGCTGGAACAACAAGCCCGATCCATGGGGGCCCACCATGCAACTTACAGGACTTAAAGGATCTGCTGCTAACGTCTTGGTGCCAGATACCGCAGGACACCTTCAGAGGTCTTGTGGAGTCCATGCCTCGACGGGTCAGAGCTGTTTTGGCGGCATGAGGGGGAACTACACAATATTTGGCTTGTGGTTTTAATGTTGTGGCTGATCAATGTATGACACAACTGATATGGTTATGGGGCTATCTTTATGGTCAGGTGGTGCATATGGGTCAAATTTACAAATAGTTTATATGGTTTGCTCAAGAATTAAAGTTACTCATATAAATAAACAAAACATGCATATTTAACCATGTTAACCATTATTGGAAGACGACAACACAACTTTGAATTATGGGACAGTTGTACTTTATCTTTGAAGTAAATGTTATTGAATAATTCTGTGAAATGTGACTGTGGTGTGTGGATGGGATGGTTTGAGCATCTAGGTGATCTAGGACCTGCATCTAGGTGATTGGGTCAGGGTGGCTGCATACCAGTTGCTCATTGGTTGGGCTAACGGGCAGCAGGTTAAAACCCCCATCCACACACACAGACACACACTCTGGATAGGAGCCCTGTCAGGTCATGTTCTAGCTGCACCTGGCTAATTCCACCTTGCCTTCTTACAATAAACTGATGTCTACAACCCATCGTCGTCTGGGTGGCGTGTGGTAGGCAAAACTGGCACAGTGACCAATCATTTTTTTTTTTTTTGACACTGAAATGAGCTAATCTAGTGCAGACCACACTAAATATTGTATGAAAACCACATAATAATTGTTCATTAAAAATGTTTCATTTTTCTCCATCACAGGGTGGTCCACCACGAGCTCCTCCCAAGCCGATGTGAAGTGGAACTTTAAATGATCAATAATGTAAAAATAAAAATGGTGAACAGTTGTGACTATTTTACCTTTCTATGCTACCTGAAATAGTAATTGTTGTTCATTAAAGAATTTTAATAGTGCAAATAAAATACATATTGTGAGTTAAGTCTTGAAGCTTTTATTCACCCAACTTCAAAGCCTTCAAGAACTTTAGAAAACGTCTTGTTCAGTTTTAGACACTTTTAGTTTGTGGTTTAGCATTTTTTTCAAGAACATTTGACCATAAACGACAGTGAAAAGTCTGCAGACGAGCAAGGGGTGCGTATCTGACCGCAGTAACATCCTGGAAAGCAACATGACTTTGAATAATGAGGCAGTTGTACTTTATCTTTGAGGTAAAGTGTTTTGTCATATTACATTATTTCACAAAATATCGTAGAACATTGAAGTCCACACAAGGAGTTGAAAACCCATGCCCCATGTTCCACGTCTCAAAAATAATTCACAATTCAGGTTGAAGCAGAAAAGGACAAGCACACATGCTATACTTCATTCACACACACTTCTTCTACGCATTAAACCAAGTGCATCTTCATATATTTTTTAAAAGGTTTCAAGTACATTTTTTTTCAGCAAATCTTTTAGGAAATAAAGTTAAAACTAAAGCAGCAAACCCACGATAGCAAGTTAAGAATACTGAATTTGGTCTCATTTATATTCCAAACATTAACATCGGTAGCCAACTCGTCAAACTGTAGCAGTAAGGTTTTCGGGTGCTAGAAAGAAGCAGGAGGTAACAGTATATGATCTTGAGGAATATGCTGGATAAGATTTGGGATATAGCTGACTAAATACAACAAGGCTGTAACAAACAACATTAAATATTTAATCACAAAGGATTTTTAAATAACTAATGAGGCTTTAATTAGGCTCTTCGCTTCCATTTGATTCAAAAATGCTTAAAAGTGTTAGCCTTGACCACTGAGAGCAAAACCACAACAAGTCTGGAATTAATAAATATGAAATTCTTTGTTGATGACACAGCCAGTACACTGCAGCAGAGTGAGCGGAGATCCCGGGTCCAGACGGATACAGAGAGATTCTGTAGAGGGTTGGCCCCGTTTTTGGGAAGAAAATTAAATTGTTTCAAACTGGGTGTTCAATTACTTGTTTGGGGGTTATGCCATCAATCAGTGCAGTAGAACAATCACAAAAAAAAGACAAAATTGCGAAGCCGCCGAGGGCTTCTGGTAAGATGTTCGTAGATAAAGAGACGACCTCAAAGTGCAAACTCCTACGTCCACTCCACCCAACTCCACTCCACCCGACCCCACCCCACCCCACACCACACCACACCACCGCATGGGTCACGGTCTGATCTGCACCAGGACTCTTAAGGCCAGCCAAGCGTTCCACATCGGAGCCCTTAAAAAAAACCTTATTCACTCCAGGTATATATTCCTCCTCTGGTCATGATAGTCTTTTTCTTTAATTTGAGTGCAGCTGTGAAATCCCCTCGGAGATGGCGTCACGCACAACAGCCGTGCTGTAAACAATGTTTATTCTCACAACTCTGTGACGGCTGTAGGAGTTTAAGGCAAGCTATGTCTGTGCTTCGTCTGTGACTAAAGGTCCTACCTAGGCCAGAAGCCCAAAATCTGAGTGCATATTATCATTACGTGACCACCACCTTTAAAATCCCCCTGAATCCCAAATGACATACGTAAAACAAAGCTCCCATGGTGCATACTTCACTTATTAAACATATACCTCTCTATATATATTTTTTAACGTATGTGCTATGATCTTTTTTCATTTTGCAAGTTACTTTAGTCCATTCTTTCTGACCAAATTAGGAACCAGTGCGCTTGACCTACTGAAAGTGCCAAAATATGGCTAGTGAGGATTTTTGAGCACCAGGGTTCCCCAACAGAACGGATTTCCCCCAACAAGGCACTTCTGACGCAAAACGAACCGTTCTGCCGGATGATTTGACTTGGGAGTGCGATCAATAATATATATATATATATATATATATATATGTGTGTGTGTTTATATATTTTTTCTTATTTTCACCTCTGCTAATCTTTAACCGATACCGTGAAAAAGGTTCTTCACCGATTCCTGCTGTAACTTGTCTCGACGTTGTGACAAACTACCACTGCGACCGTGAGAAATTCAAAGAAGCTGATCTGGTGCAGAACAAACCTGATCCATCTTCCAAACACCATTCACTCCGTTTACAGATTTCACCACCGTTTCCCCTCCACTTCTCTCTCTCTCTCCCTCTCTCTCCCCCTCTCCCTCCCCCTCTCTCTCCTCCCTCCTGGAAACTTGCGAGCCTCTCCCCCGCGGGTCCTCAGCCCACCTGGTGCTCTCCGCGGCTGATGTGTGAGGAGAATTCGTAGCGATCCTGGCTGCGGTGGCCGCAGATGTTGCACTCGAAGGGCTGTCGGAAGCCGTGGCAGCCCATGTGGATGGTGAACATGACGTGGTCCAGGAAGAGGACGCGGCAGTGCGGGCAGTGGAAGCAGCGCACTGCCCGGCCCTCGCCGTCCACCACCCGCGGCATCTCCTTGGAAGACCGGGGGGAGGCGGGGCTTCTCTTCAGGGCGGCGAGCGGGGCCGCACACGCCCTCTCCCGCTCCCTCTCCCTCTCCCACTCGGGGTCTGAGTCTTTGGCCTGGCTGGGGCTGGAGGCGGGGCGGCCGCGGGGCAGCGCCGGGGCCGCGTAGTGGCCGTGGCCGAGGCGGTGGAGGTTCCGGTGGTTGGAGGTACTGGTTGGGGCTGTGCTGGGCCCGGTGCTCTGCTCCTCGGCGGTGCTCTCCGTGTCCGTGGAGTCCGGGCAGCCGTTGGGGGAGGTGCTGATGCTGTGGGCCGAGGGAGGCTCGTCGCGGCCCTCGTCCGTCTCCTGTCCTGCCAGTCCCACCGACACGATCGCCACCGAACTCCCGCCGTGTGCGCGGGGGCCCTGAGAAGCCACGTGCCCGTAGACGGAGCTCATGACGGCCGGGAGGTCGGACAGGAGCGCCGAGTGGGGCAGGGAGAGTTTGGGAGGCTTGTGATTCTCGCCTTTCCCCCTGGCGAGCTGAAGGAACTTAGCACCCAATCCCACCAGGCCAGAGGAGTCTCCCATCGAGTGAGTGCTCAGCAGATCCCCATCCTTCTCGGAACCAGAGGACAGTTCATAAGGTGCTTCGGATACATTAAGACGCATATGCTTCTCACCTGCAAAAACGACAAATCAGATTTGGATTATTATGATGGCACTACGACTAGGCACTATTATGATGGCCTTCTGAGTCGACTTCATTCATTATTCAATAATGATTTGAATGAAACAATTAGAAAACCTCACCCAAAAACTTCTGCGGGGTGGACCTCTTGCGCTTGGTGATGGTATTAGCGAGTCGCTCCACGAAAGGGAGTTTTTCAGCAGTCGGCTGGAGCATCGGCTTGGTCATGGGCTCCAGGTTTGGAGATTCCTCACCTGGAAAACACACAGATACCCAGTCAGCGATGAAGAGTACCAAGGGAGCCAAGGGGCAATGACCCTTATTGGAATTGGTTCATTTCAATATACCGAAATTATACAGATGAGAGCACGTTTTTCTACCTTGTCCCGGCTGTGCCCCGGGAGCCTGGTGCTCCTGGTGCTCCAGGCTCTGCAGGCAGCTGCGGCAGTGCTCCACGTGCTCTTCCAGAGCGCCCTGCTGCTTGTAGGTGCGGCCGCAGTGGATGCACTTGAACGGTTTCCCAACTGTTGGAGAAGACACTGTCACCCAGAGAGAAGAAAAATTAGGAGAACACACCACGACAGAGTGAGAACAGATTATAATTTGTTTAATCAATAGTTCCAAGGCAACCAAGCACTTTAAAAGCATCAAAAAGTAAATAGATAGTTCAAAAACCTGATATTGGTTCTCCTTAGTCCATTTTTTTCCCATCTCAGCCAAGTACAAATTAAAACTCAAAGACCTTTTCTAAATTGTTATTGATTATTTTTAGGTTTACTTTTGTGATTTATTGTCCATTGTTAGGTTTGTTTTTATTGTTTATTGTTCATTTATAGCTTCGAGTTAATAGGGAGGTTTATTGCATATTGCCATTTTATTTTCTTTTTTATTACTTTATTATTCTGGCCTATTTTTATGTGAGCTGCTGTAACGCCGCAATTTCCCTCCGGGGATGAATAAAGTATCTATCTATCTGTACGTATCTATCTACTGTATCTAACTATCTATATCTATCTATACCAATGAATTACAGTTAAATTAAAGAATACAATGTATTACAAAGATTCGTAATATCGTATTGGCTAGGTTTACAAATGGATTTTCCCCAATTCACAGTCAATTCCTGAAAGTGTTCTTCGTCAATCGTCAGTGACGGAAGAAAATGTCCGACCCTGCAACCGCAGCGTTCCACTTCAGCAAAATGTCGGAGCGCTTGACGTCACTTCACCGAAATCTTATGATTGTCAATAACGTTTCTTCGAAAATGAATGTTTTTGAGAACCGCGGAGCCGCAGCAAAAACCTGAACATTCCGTCTTAACACAGGTCGAATGTGTGTTGCTAAATTGAGCACACCATTTCCTGTTTTCACAAAATTTTAAATGTCATTTTTTTGGCACGTTCTGTAACGTACGTTGCTGGTGAAGAACTGATTTCTTCTATTTCCTCTAGACTTGACTGCGGTATTTTAGTAGAAGAAAGGAAGGACCCACCTAATGAACCCATGTATGTGTGTATCGATGTATAAACTGGTGCTTAAGAAATATGACTTGATCAAAATAAAAATATAAGTAGAGTATATATAGTATATATAGAATATAAGTATATTTTTAACCACTAAATTAACATCTATTTTGAATCATGCATGTAATAAAAAAAATCATAATGAAATAAGTAGGGTACTGATATAATAATATTATAATATATTATTTTATATATTAATGAATACATAATAATAATAAATAAAGTTTTCAATCTCATCAATCAAATCAATCAATATTTTATACATATATATATATATATATATATAATAAATAATAATAATAATAAATAATGGTTTCAATCTGAATATTTTATATATATATATATATATATATATATATATATATATACACACATGTATATATATATAAAATATTCTGATTGAAACCTTTATTATTATTATTATTTATTTAATATATTATAATATTATTATATTAGTACCCTACTTATTTCATTATGAATTTATATATACAATATATTTTTTTATATCCATATATAATATTCAGATTGAAACCTTTATTTATTATTATTATTATTATTATTGTTTATAAATAAATGTTTCAATCTGAATGTTATATATATATATATATATATATATATATATAAATATATATATAAATTATATATAAATATATAAATATATAGATTTAAACCTTTATTTATTATTATTATTATTATTTATTATTTATTTAGTATTGTTGAGATTTAAATCTCTTTTACGGGAGAGAGCTGAGAGCAGAACTTACATAAAAGAACATGTACAAAGAAAAGAGGACAGACACACCGTTACAGAGTCAAATAAACACAAATATAATAAACACAAACCTGTGTGTGTGCGCAGGTGCCCGGCCAGGGCGTCGCGGCGGCGGCAGGCGTAGTTGCAGACGGGGCATTTGAATGGCTTCTCCCCGGAGTGCAGCTTGATGTGGCGCAGAAGGTTTCCCTTCTGGGTGAAGGACGCTCCGCACTGGTTGCACTGGAACGGACGCTCCCCTGGACACACACACACACACACACACACACACACACACACACACACACACACAAAGGCCGACGGGTTACCAATGTTTTTATATGTATGTATCAATTTCCAGAATTAAAAAAAAAACGATTTCTTCGGAACCGGCATCGAAGTAAAGGTATCATATGGGGATCAGTATTGGAAATATTTATAACCCACCCTGGATGCAACCCAGTGGAGTTATATTTACCTGCCAAATAAAATAAGACGAGATTAGATAACACTTAATTCATCCACATGGGTAAATTCCGGTGTCACAGCAGCAAAAAAACAGTGCAAGTGAAGAAAGGGCTAAGGGATTAAACAAAAAAAAAAAAGTATCCTCTACCCGATAAACGTGTGGTCCTCACCTGTGTGGCTGCGCTTGTGCACCATTAGTACATTGGGGCCGATGCAGATCATTCCACAGATGTCACACTGGAGCTTCCCATTGGGCAGCCGGATGGGCCCCGGAGAGGCCGCCTTGGGGCTGGCCGGGTCCTCGTAGATCAGGCCCCTGTCTCCCCCGACGCCGTCCTCCTCCCTGCCTCCCCCGCACTCCTCCTTCCTACCGTCCTTCCTCACTCCGTCGCGCTTGTCTGGCTGTGGAGCGCCGGCTGACTCCTCATCACTGTACAGCTCAACTTTGATGGAGTTTGCTGTGGACACAGGAGACAGAGATGTTTGTCGTCGTCGTTGTTGTTGTTCTTCTTGTTGTTGTTGTGACCTTACTGCCAATGTGAGGCAATGTCCAAATAAGAGAGGACTGACCACTGGGGGAACGGTGCGGAGAAGACAGCTGACTGTTTGAAGAACTCACAGAAGGTCCCCGCAAGCCAACGTAAAAATCCTGTTCTGCTGCTGAATCACCTCCACTGCCTAAAACACACACACACACACACACACACACACACACACACACACACACACACACACACACACACACACACACACACACACACACACACACACACACACACACACACACACACACACACACACACACACGTGTTGGTACATTTCATCGAAGCAAATATTCAATATTTTGGGAGTTAATTTAGCTAAAGATTCAACTTTACCCGGTATATATGAGTCATTGCAGTCATCAGCATTCATTCTCCCACCAGATGCCTGCGGAGAAGTGGAAAATCTGATTCTATTTCGTGCAATATGAATGAAGATTCTAGAGAGCCGGAGATGTTATATACCGTTTTGGATCAAGTTTTTTCGCTCACCATGTAAAACATATGGAGTGGAGTCCGATTCAGTTGACTTTCAAGTTTCAGCTCTAAATAAAAACTACTAAACTGACTGTTAATATAGTCTCAACTTGGTCCTTCCTATGCTCCACATCATCTAGAGAATCAGAACAGCTTCCACCTTTACTGTTGATGGCAGATAGTAACAGAGGAGGAGTCACAGGTACTCATCCAATAATCAACGATGATTTTTTTTTAAACTACGGGCATATTAATGAAATCCATCCATACCATGGTGGAAGGCAAGTTAAGTATAGCATATCATTTGTTATTAGGTTCACAGATATCTTTTTATAAGGGCAAATATGTTGACTCTGATGTAGAAGAATTTACTGATTTTGACAAAAAGGAATATGGATATAAAAAATTGGACAAAATGCTTATGTCGAAATTATGTTGAACACCTAATTCGTTTAAAGGCTATTTATTTACCTTTAAGCCCTAATATTTGTTGTTTTTAAATTCCAATATTAGAGTTTTTGAGGACACCAGACACCCTGCATTCAAATATTAGTAACCATATGTTTAAGCAACAGCATATGACATTAACTCCCTAAAACTGGACTCTGTATTGCTTTATGCATTTCACTAAAGGGTGACGGCCATTTAAAAAAAACATTTTTGACACTGTACATATACAGTACTCTGTTTCATACACATTCATATGCATATACATATATTTACCTTATATTTTTGCTTCATTGCATATATCAATATAATATGTAAATATAATATGTAAATATTATATATATATCGAGATAGAGAGAGAATTTTTCTTTCCACTTCGATTTTTTTTTTTCTTGCTACTTTGTTCTTTTGAACAGCCCTGAGAGTTTTCTCTGGTTTGAACTCATTGCCCCTGAACTCGTATGATCGCATGAGACAAATATAAAGAACAAAAACACAAAAAAAAAAAACAGGAATATCGCATGTTTAATAAATAACACCATCCTAACGCTGTGCTTGGCCGGGTAGCAACAGTGGACAGTACAGACAGTGGGGGCAAACGGGGGCGGGGACAGAGGAAAATCGCAGGGGAATGAATTCAGTCCGCGCACTGGCTGCAGCGCGCAGGGCGCAACAGGCGGCGACGCGCCGAGAGCAAGCGGCCGCAACATGTCCCTGACAGCCCGCTATGTTCCAACACGACACCGGACACGCATCCGTGTGTCCGTCTCTCTCCACCCATGTACCACGATCCGTCGCGCAGAGTTGATCTCGCGCTGTGTTTTCACCTTTCATTTCGCGCGGTACTAATCGGCTCACGGGTGAAGCCCCGGACGCGCTTTTTTTCTTTCCCATTCCCCGGAACGCCGCGTTCCCGGTGTGCGTGGATCCAGGTGTGATCATGCCAAGCGGCTCGTCGCCGCACAGTGTTTCTGCTGAGCCGTTGCTATGGCACCCGACCACTCGATAAACGGCATTCGCTCCGCGGCGCTTCAAAACGCCACATAGTTCCACATTTCACCGCGATCGGCGTTCACATCCGCGGGCCCGCGGCTCCCGGCGTCTTACCTGGCGACCGACAGCTGCTACCCGGGTTTAGTTGTCTGGGTGGCTGTTTGTTTTCCCAGGCGACGACAGCATCTCCGGGATTTTTTTTTTTTTTTTTTTTTTTTTTTTTTTTACCTGGGATTCCCAAACAACTTCCGGGCCCATGCTGGGATACAGACAGAAGCGTCCGAGCGCCGAGCGCATCGATGCGAGGAGGCGACATGGACGGATGGAGGAGGCTGAGACACCGAGTCAGTGGTGTCGGGGGGGGGGGGTGTAGCTTGTGTCGCGTTCGGTGGACTGTGTTAAACAATACTATGGCATTTGGTTGATCTGGCACACAAAGCAAATGTACAGATTTTCTATTTTTGACTGTCTGAATTGTTGGAACAGGGGTTATTGTTCATTTTAGCTTTATTGTTATATTGCCATTTTTTCTATTTTTTTTTTCAAGTTAACTTGTGGGTTTATTGCATATTGCCATTTGTTTTCAAATTTGTAGTTAGTTTTTAGGTTTATTATATATGACCATGTTTTATTGCTATTATTATCGCCTGTCATTTCGATGTCGGTGAACCAATTTCCCATTCATCCAGGGATGAATAAAGTATCAGGCACTACCATGACTATAACGTAAAGTTAGGGCTCAATAGTGAACAGTTAATATTTCCATTAGGCTACGATGATCATTTAAAACTCAACCAAACAAGGATTGTTGCCACTTTTACTATAATAATATACCCCCTGAGAATTTGATTGGCAACAAATCGGGCGTAATCCCACTGTAAATGCACATTAAAAGCAGCCAGACCCCCTGCGACAAGAGATCAGTGTCCACAACTCAATGCAAATGAAATATTTCTCCAATACATTTGAAACAGTTCATCACACGTAGTTTGAGCGCAGGCGGATTGGAAATAGAGGAAATGACGTATACAGTCCTAAGTCTCAGATGTGTGGATTTTACTTAGAATTTAATTGAATGTACTCCTCAAATCTCTCCAGCTAATAAATAATAAGAAAACCAATACTTTGTAAAAATACCTTAAATCCACATACTTTCATACATATACGCAGTGAAATGTCAATGCAACGCACCCGGTGATTACACACAATATGTTCTAGACTGACAGTGGTATTATCCTCGATTGTTTATTTGTACTTTTTTAAATGTATTTTATGTTTGATTAGGTTGATTGTTTTCACAACCCTATGTTTTTGTTTGCCGTTATATTTGCTGCTTATTTTCTCTGACTTTGCATAATCATATGTACGGAAGCACTGCAAAAGTGAGTTTTTCCACAATAGGTCTCCTTTAATAAAGAGAAAAATCTGGATGTTAGAGGACATTGTCGATATAATCCGATCTATCAGAAATTATTGAAAGGTGAGGAAACTGCTTTGGAAGATGGAATATAGATTTGTTTTTATTTATTTTCTGTTTATGGATGTGTGTGTGTGTGTGTGTTTGTATTTGTGTGTGTGTGTATATATATATGTGTGTGTATGTGTGTGTGTGTATATATCAATATCATAATTATTATTATTTTGGCTGTTTAATATTTTTTTATTTTTTCCCGTCAAATCTACTGTCCCCACTCCAGTCCAATGGGTGGCAGGAATGCACCAAAGCTGGTTTTTCAACCGCCATTAAAATAGGAGAGAGAGAAGCTAGTGCTGCTGATGATGATGATAGTGATGATGCTGATGATGATGATGATTGGACTAAAATGTATAGACATGCGAAACACAGTTCTCGTCAGGTGTAAGAGAGAGAGGGAGAGGTGTATCAGTGACAAACAACACTTTTCTGAAGACTTTATCTCTGCTTTTCCACTAGATGGCACCACATTTGTTTGATTCAATGCATATTCCATGTTGTCCACGCAACCAAATAGTTGTCTTCAAGTTCAATAAATTCCTCTGCTCAGTCCATTATAAATGGGAATGGGAATACATTTTATTCCCAGAAAAGTGAACGTCTCAAGGCTGTCAGATTCTTACAACCTTATAACCAGCATTGTGGTTAAAGATTCTCTAAAACTATTTTAATCGATTGGGGTTGTGCCGTCGCAGGAGAACCTCGTAGGCTTCATGGATCTTTATGAACATTGTTTCAGCTTCTTTGCTGGGGTTGTGGTCTGGATGCCACGTCTTGGCCAGTTCCCTGTAGCTGCGAGTAATCTCTTCAACAGAAGAGTCTGCGGTCAGGGACAGCACCTGGGCATGCAAAATGACAATATGCACAACATAAGTGAATGGCAGGAGTATTAAAACCTTTTGTGAGGATTTGAGTTTACTCACTTGTAATGCCTGCTTTTCCTTCTCAGTATACTCTCGGAGCAGTATTTCCAGCACCTTCCTCCAAGCCTCTTCAGTGTACCCTCCACCAGTCAGTGCACATAAGATCCGATATGGGATCAATAAGAGATACTCTATGACATTTCTGAGCCAAGGCAGGAACCAGAAGATATTCAGCAGCTCTGCTAGACAATCAGAGAGGTAGTAGAGCGTGGCCGTGGTGTTGTGGAAGATACAGTAGCCCAGCGGTGCAGAGAAGGCCAACCACGCCAGACCCAGCCTGTAAAGACGGGGAGCTGCAAAGAAATATACAGAAATGCAACTAAACATATGAATGAATGTTAATAATTCATCCTAGTGTTAATGATTTGTGACAGAAAAAATATATTATTCAGTTTATTGCAACTATGCTAGGATTAGAATGTAAAATGCATGGGGCTCATCATACCCAGGTCTGGCTTGCTCCCAGGGGGTCGTGGAGGTTTGAACCTGCGATGCTGTGCAGCAGTGACGCTGGCAGCCAAACTAATGGGCAATGGTGATAAGGTGCTGCCATAGAATATAGGGGAGGTTACAAGACAGGCGATGAGAGTCTTGTGAAGATCTGATGTCTGTTGGCCGACACTGGACACCAGGTGCACCCCTGCGCCCACCGATAAAGGCAGGACAATCAAGTAGAAATAATTGAGAGAGCTGAGTCCTATCAGAGCCACAGTTCCAAAATAAATGCCCACACAAACCTGTCCAGAGAATCTGATAAGGCTCGAGGGGGGAGGGATAGGGTTCTTGGATCTTTTTCTCCCCCTCGTCGCCTCGTTGGCTTCATCAACATATGCTGGGATACGAAGGAACTCTCTGGCCCAGCCGACCCCAAACCCGCCTAGGGTCAGCATCCACAGCAGGGCATGGTTATCTCTCCTTAAATATAAGTGATGGAGGCCAAAGGGTCCACCTATTGCCCAGAGGACATATGCCACTATTACTCTCTTCTCCATGCCGGGAGTCTTATCACAGCTGGTGCTGAGAGCAGGAAAGCCTCTTCATCTCTGTCATGACCCTGCAGTTAATGCCAGAGAGAAATAAAGTCATAGCATTGCGAAAGTTTAAACTCCCCTCCCAATTGAATCGACATATATTAGATCAGACAATTATAATGACATTTCCCATTGGTATAAAATAGTCTTCCTATGGAAGGCTGGAATCGGTTTATTATAGGAAGTGCAGGCCGAGTCTGAAAATGATTGGATCGGTATAAAAAAAACATTAATAGAACATCGCTACAGAAATCAATAAAAGCATCGCTTTATCGATAATGCTCTGCAGGTTTTATTTTTTATTTTTTTTATGTGATAGTGTGATATCACCTGTTGTGATAGAAGTAGCGATACCTACCGCTAAAGTAACAATAACAATACTATTGATATACTTATCAAGACATGTATAAATATTTTTTCCAATCCCAGCTTATAGAGAGTGCGTAATACTATGATTTGATGTATTTATTCTTACCTCCAAAGATCCTTTTCAGTGATTTCTGTCGTTTAAGACGGAGCCTGTTGCAACAGTAGTTTGGACTTTGGAAGATGACACACATAATGTGCTTGCGCGCAACGTAGACTGAGTGGTTGGTTACCTATCACGCATTACAAATATCATGCATTACATTTGGGATATTATTATAAGAACGGCAGTTATGGCGGGGCATGTGTGCTGGGGCGATAACCGTTAAAACGAGACTCATAAGACCCATTTAAAAACAATTCGTTGTAATTGCGATGCTCTTTAGTGAAGTGGTAAAGACACAACACACACATTACACACACAACTTAACAACGCGCATATACGCATAGTAAAATAAATGACATTAGCAGCGACTTTATTAGGACCATCAACGACAACAGACCAACGGTAATGCTGCGTTCAACGTCAAATGGGAATTACGGTTTGAACGAGTACAAATAACTTGGACGCGGTCGCCGATTTGAATGTTTACGCTATCATTAACAATCGCCAGATTTCTATCTGTTACGACTGCTTACGTTCTACCAAAAACGTCAAAGAACAGCAGAAGCGAGGGGCACGTGTTACTTTATTTTTCAATTACTTTTAACAATGATTGTTCCATACAGAGTGCCATGAAATGGTTATACAACAATGTAAACCCGTTTGCATATGATGGTAAACGTAGATTCTCTTTATTCCAGACCGTGTAACATAACATTTTAAGTAACACAAATAAGCCGTCTTGGCTTCATCTGGGGGCATCGATTGTTGGAAACGGGAGAAGTAGGCGAACGAAGCAGGAACTCCCGCGTCAGACAAACTGCGAGCGGTAGGCCCAAGTCCCGGGATGTGGCAGTTCCCATCTCTCCCACTGAACTTGAAGGCGACACGACGCCTGCAGCCGTGGCCCCTCCCACTCGATTTTTTTTTTCTTCTTTTTTTACGCCCGCCCCCCGGCGCTGCCCCGCCCTCTTTTGATCGGCGGCTCCGTTCCACTGTGCGGCTGAGCTCCGCCGGCTGCCCCCGCGAGTGCCGACCGGGTGAAAATGTAGTGGCACCGACGGCTGCATCCACGGCGTCACCGAGGAAATGCTCCCCGACCCTCCGTGCGACTCTCCCCGGTGCTTCTGAGCGGGAGGAGGGACCCCCGGTATGGTTCCGGATAATGGAAGCGGACGACGTGTCGGTCAGAGAGCAACTTTTCCACAACCGCGTCCGGGAGACAATAGTAAGTTCCAGCGAAGTCGTTTTAAATGAAGGGAAATGGATGTAAAAGCCGCACTAAGTACGACAACTTCTAACTGTTTATTTAGTCTGTTTGCATGTGTCAAACTTAATAAAAAAAAAAAAAAAGAAGGAAAAATACAGGAAGTGGGGAAAGATAAAATAGTATGCTAGATTTAAGGTATTTTTACACACACACACACACACACACACACACACACACACACACACACACACACACACACACACACACACACACACCTAGCGCTTTATTAGGAGCACTATACTAATACTTGGTACGGCCTCCCTTTGCTGTCAAAACAGCCTCAACTCTTCTCTGCATGGATTCCGCAAGATGCTGGAAACATTCCTTTGAGATTCTGGTCCATGTTGACATGATTGCATCACGCAATTCCTGCAGATTTATCAGCTGCACTTTCATGCTGCCAATCTCCAGTTACGTCCCAAAGGTGTTTTATTGGATTCAGATCCGGTGACTGGGAAGGCCACCGAAGAACATTGAACTCACTGTCATGCTCCTGAAACCAGTTTGAGGCGATCCTTGCTTTGTGACATCATGGTGCAGTATCACGCTGGAAGTAGCCGCTAGAAGACGCTAAATTGTGGCCATGATGGGATGCATATGGTCAGAAAAAATACTCCAATCGGCTGTGGCATCCAAGTGACGATTGATTGGTATTAATTGGCCCAAAGTGTGACAAGAAAAAATTCCCCAAAACATTTCAACACCACCAGCAGCCTGGACTGTTGACACAAGGCAGGTTGGGTCCATGGATTCATGCTGTTGCCGCCAAAGTCTGACCCTACCATCTGTGTGCCTCAGCAGAAATCAAGATTCATCAGACCAGGCTACGTTTTTCCAGTCTTCAACTGTCCAGTTTTGGTGAGCCTGTGCCCACTGCAGCCTCAGCTTTCTGTTCTTGGCTGACAGAAGTGGAACCTGACGTGGTCTGCTGCTGTTGCAGCCCATCCGCCTCAAGGTTCCACGTGTTGTGCATTCTGAGATGTTTTTCTGCACAGCACAGTTGAACAGAGTGGTTATCTTACCGTAGCCTGTCAGCTCTAACCAGTCTGGCCATTCTCCATTGACCTCTCTCATCAACAAGGCGTTACTGGATGGGTTTTTTTTTCCCCCTCAACTAAGTAAACTCTAGAGACTGTTATGTGTGGAAAAATCCCAGGAGATAAGCAATTACATAAATACTCAAACCAGCCAACATACATTGGTCGAAAACACTGAGATCACATTTGTTTCCCCTTTCTGATGTGACATTACCCAAAGCTGATGACCATCGTAACTGCATGATTTTATGCATTGCACTGCTTCCACAAAATTGGCTGATTTAGATAATTGCATGAATACCTCAAGAGTATACAATCCAATATGGGCTCAAACTATCTGAATGTGCTTTATTAGTGCAGATCTTGGTTCTGCGTCAATCTCCAAGGCCTGTTCTACAAGACATTAAAGCATTGCGTTGGGTTGGGGTGTTTCTTTGACAAACATTGATTTTAAAGCCTTTTGGCTATTGATTAATATATTGTCCTATATTGTTAATAGAGCCCTGGAGACTAAAGTGGCTTTCTGGTTTTTCAAATAATTTGTGCTCAAACTTGTAATATTAATTGTTCAAGCCTCCTGGCTGGTCTACTTCTTTTCTTGATATCTATCAATCTTATGGTTTTCTGCTGATATAGACAAATAACTCTGCAAAGTGCAGCAGAATGCATAACACATGTGAAAAGAAACTATTTTACATTTGCACATTATTCTAGAATGTTGTAATCATACACACTGGGCTGTAGATCCCCTCTTACAATAAGACCTGTCTCTAAATCCTAGAATTCCTGCTAAATATCCCTCCAATCTTCTACCAAGTGTTGCCAGGTCTGGTCTATGCCAGTAAAACATGTGCTCTACCACCAACACACCTAGGGAGGTATTCGGCCCCTTTTTCCACCCCCTTTCCCCTCTTCACCCGTCAAGGCTTTGTACCCTGTTTTCCTTTGTTAGGCTGTTAACAGGATTTTTTTAATTATTTTTTTGGAGAGATTTAGATGTTGAACACCACTGAACAATTCCACAGACTGATCTGATTAGCTGGTTTGTACATTTTGTTGTTTGCAAGTTGCAACATCTCACCAATCTCTTATTATGCTGCCAGTGTTCCGTACCAGGTTTGCCCACTTGTAGGAAATTACGGTTCTGAAAAGATACAATTCAGTTTTTGGTTGAGGTTAATGTTGTCGTTCTGTAAATATATTTTGATGGTGATCATAATAGAAAATCCCCGGAACTCACCAGTCAGTATCTGACTCCTCATGAATCCAAAAATCAGATCGGATTTCTCATTTTAGTAGCTCAAGGGGCTTCTAGAATCATCTTTTTTTTTGTGATTACTTTATTTTCCCCTTCACCGATTATGGCCTTCACTTGCTTTCCCTAAAACATATAGATGTCCTTAAGTGGGTCAGCTTCTTCCACTTCATTGTGCATAAATAGAGAGAAAAGAGGGGTGTGTGTGTGCGTGTGCGTGTGCGCGCGCGCCTCCCAATTTATTAGTGTACAGTATGTCCATATTGTACTTTAATCCCTTAAAAAAAAAAAAAGCTCTGTCATAATGGAAACATTTATATAATATCTCTTTGTGGGTTTAGTTGTAGTCCATCTCTCCTGGGCGGTTTGTCTCTTAAATATATGCTGCGATGCAACTGAATGGTTAATTATAGCTTTGGTAATTGCTGTCAATTTATCAGTGAGCACTGTCGAAACTTGTATTTATTTCTTTATTTGTTTTCTCGCAGAGGTATACTGTGGGGTTCTGTTATCAAACGGGTTCCTGAAAGCGAACCCTATACACACGTCGTCACATATCGCTCTTCCATTGTGCCGCCGTGCGCCTCGCACCTATTGTTTTGGGCTTTTCTCAGCTCGGGGCAGGCCCCTGCATCCTGCCAGCGCCGCCGCTCTTCCGCTCCATCTGTTTGACCTGCACTCTCAACTCTGCTTGGGGCTCCACTTTGTTTTTCTTCTAATGTTGCTTGGGTTTTCCTGAACAGAGTCTCTTCTCGGCAGACGGGGGAACTCCTAGTATCACTTTGCGTTTTCCACTTTGCTCCACTTTGCACCCAACATGCGCCTTGAACAATGCTGTCAACAGCTTCTCAACAGGGCCCCGTTGTTATGAAACACAATGTCTTGAACTTTCTTTATTGTCGCATAAGACTGTAGAATTACACTTGATTTGGATTGTCCAAAGTTAAGACTTGCACATAAGTTGACTCAGTAATTGAGTCAGTGTTAATAATACTGAACATAGTATCAACTTTAACACTGAAATTGAACTAACCTAAACTGACAGTCAATATCATTTTTTTAAATTCAGCCCAAGTTAACCATACTAAGACAGTCGATCCTGAGATGAGCGTTAAAATGTGACTATCCAATTTAATGTTGCATTGCAAGCGCCTGCACTTCCAAATAAGTCCCAGTAATTTAATTTATTAGTTGTACTTTAGTGGGTCAAACTTCCATTTATCGCTCATACTTATATTTTGCTCTTCTTGTTGTGGTCTAGCGTTCTCCTGATGTTAAGGTTTTTAAAGCCAGCTGTGTCAGACTCATGACCTGACGTTTCATGTAACGCTGCTATTGTCTCTCGTCGCAGCCACCCTTTGGATTTCAGATTCTAATCTAATGTCGGTATTTCAAGACGGAAGATTGAAGAATAAACAACATCTCAGGAGGAATTTGTAGGTCACACTCATCGTTTTAAGTCTAGACGAGGACAAGTTTGCTGCTCTTAATCCCTCTCAGTTTGATTCTCACCCATTTCTCTCTTCAATAAAGGGTTAATCCTCAGACTGCCATCTGTCAGTCACAGCACTTAAAAATGTGGGATGTTGCTTTTGTTATTATGACACATACTTGACAATATTTGGCAACATTAACAAAATCATCATTAAGAACTTCATTATGTGTAAGAGAATTATGTTATGCTACGCTACAGTTGTGTGTTAGTATATAGAAGTGTGTGAAATGAACATATTGCAATGTTACTGATGCTTTTTGATTTTATGATGAGATTTACTATTACAAGATCACAGTTTTGTGGCTTTTTTTCTTTTTCCCCCCATTAAATACAGATTGTATTAACAGTGGAAACTATTCCCCAACAGGGACAAAGCCATTTGACCTTAAGAGTGTTTCAATATTTTGGCCAATTGAATATACCTTTTTTATTATGTTTAAACTGTGTTTTATTAACACAAGACATGAGGGGAAAAAACTGTATAATACCAACACTTATTGTCCTGTATTTGATACTGTTTCATGCCCTCTTGCATCACACATGCAACAAGGTCACGGCAAATTGCATTATATGTTTTATTTCCTGTATCCTGCGGCCTCACAGCGCTTCCTGTGAAATGTCGTGACATTCATCGGTGGAAAATGAACTCAGAATATTGAAGTCGGTTTGCGATCGACTGACTCTACACTATTCCACTTTGTCACAATCAGCCATGACCTACAGCCACATTATTCCTCTGTGAAACAACGTTTTGTGAACATAGAGATCTTCCAAACTGAGCCACAAAAAGAACTTCAGCATTTTGTACCAACTCTTAGTGAAAATACACAGGTACAAAATGCCAGCTGAAACTATGCAAATTTATATATTTATCAGCCACAGCCGAGCTCCGCTCATGATGGAAAGATAGACTCTCTTTTTTTTGTGACTTGGTTCTCGACGAGTCACTCAGTAAAACGAGTTGTTCGATTTGATTCAGTTGGTTCAACGCATGGTGAGTGAAGGGGGACTTCCAGTGAATGAGAGTGAGAAGAGCCAGCCATTTATTTTATTTTATTTGTAATGATTGCAATGTATTTGCAAAGTACCATATACATATAATATAAATGTACATTTGCATTTAAAGTGAAAGAGACTTTCATCTGAAGTTTGAACATTTCCATGTTTAATTATATGTTGTGTCCTACTGAAACTCAGTGAGAGTTACAGGTTGAATTATACTGAAACTTGATGATAGTCCCAAATTCTATTTCATTGGAACTCAGTGACAGTTTCATGTTCTATTATTGTTCCATAGTGAATAATTCACAAAAATAAACCGTGTCAAAATCAGCAATCTCACTATTGTGGTAATCGAAAATTGCAGTTAGCTCTCCAATCATGTGAGCGTGATCAGACCACAGGATTTTTCATCGACGTACCGCAGATCTGAAATCTGAATCTGCAAGTCAGACTTAAAAAAAACAAAACCCAAAAACTCTGAAATAGGAATCGGCCAAGAAAATTGCAATCCGTGCACCTCTAGTTGGTAAACATGTTCCATGACTTGACGAGATGATGCATTTCAAGGGGTATCTCCTTATGAGATAAATTTGTACACTGTATATACAGTAGTTAGCTGTAGTATCTTGCATACGATCTGATGAACTTCGTTACAAGACGACGACAGTGTGAATAGCTGCAGTGACTCAAACGCCACGGAGACTCCCTGTTCCACTGTTGTGGTACTCAAAATATTTTCTTAAGGTTGGCAGGTCTGGAACATTACATTAAAGAACAAAACAACGGTGCATACTTTATTTTTCTCCTCTAATCCCTCCGTCAGATCTGCGTTCTGCTCTTCACGTGCCTCTACATTCTGTCCTACCTCATACTGACGCACTTCAAGAAGAACGCAGAGTTCATCACCGGTGAGTATGAAAATAAGTTTGTTGTTAAGGTGATAAACAGTGTCTTATTCAGTCGGAGAAAGTGCCCGGAGCCAAACCGCCGCTGACAGCTCTTGGGATGACACACCAGTTTAGGAATTCTAATTCGGGCACTCCTTATTTTTATTTTCACAATACATAGTACATGTGCACCTGTACATGTACAGGTGCAGCTATCTAGATTGGATTTCCAGATGCAACCTGCCTCCCTCCCTCCTGGCATGTGTGCACACAAACACTCTTTGTTGGGAGTAAATAAGCCACGATTTAGGATGGAGACGGTGGGATTAAGAGGTCCTGGTTTTTATCTTTTTTTATTTTAAGCTCTAGGACTCCAAAGTCAGTGAATTTGTTTGGGCGCACACATTTGCGCAATGTGACATAAATAGGCGGCTTGTCCCGGGGTTTGAGCCCGGACCAGCTTGTGAATCAGGGCTGAGTCTCAGACCCCGAACTGCATGAAGGTGGGAGTTACGTAATGTGCAGCCACCACCCCAGACAGCCCCCCTGTGGGTACGAGCGGTGGAGGGGCGGCGAAGAATGTTCCTGCAAGAGACACACACACAGACACACACACACCAATGCATTAAGCCCAAGGTCCTTCTTCCTGGACACAAACATGATGACCTTTGGTCACCAAGGACGTCTGTTAAAAAAAAAACAAAAAAAAAAGAGCCAGTTTGCTGCATTTGTTTTGTCTCAATAAAAGTGTTTGACTCGTTGATTGGGACCTTTGTGCTCACCTTCATGGAAAACAAAAGTTTCCCATTAGAACGAAACCCAATACACCCTGTCCCTATTTAAAATGTGTCTTCGCGAGTTATGTAACAAACCCTAAAAGAAACCCTCGATGAGAAGCAGCTGAAGCACCTCCAAATAGCCGGCTCTCTTACACTGGGTCGGAACCTGGGAGGCCGCCAGCTCATTTATTGGATTTGGGAGCGGGCAGGACGCATGCAACGCATTAGGATATTGTTGCCGGTGTCCTCTGTGCATCAGTTGCGGTTTTGCCTCGCATCGAAATGACAATTACACAACGCAAACTGTCAAAGGTGTATAAACAAGAACGGGTTTTCCTTCTTCGGCACCTGATTTATCCAGCTCTCAGGCCACGCACCAATAATCCGTAAATTTGCTTTGGAATCCTTTGGTCAACACAGTTTTCAAATCTAAATGTTTTTAGACATTTGAGCGAAGTTGGTTTTGTTTAACATGTTTTTAGCTGCATGTTTCAGTCTGGGACTCTCCTGGTCTCCACTGAACGCAATGTTCTCAATGTCGCCCCTCCCCTTATGGAGCCAAAAATATATGTTCTTTCTTCCCTTTTTTTTCTCTGTGATTTCTGTTGCAGCTCTGTTCGGAACACTCGCATCAATCCACACTTGGTTATTTCCCCCGCGACAAAAGCGAAGCAACACTAACCCATCTATTAACATTCTTGCTTTTCAACGGGTACCTGGGTTGGAATGGTCCATCATAAAACTCTTGGGTACCTTCCAAATACAGAGTTGAAAGGAATACCGAAATGTTCAGTCAGAGTCATAGTGAACAAGACTGATGATTTATGAAATGGGAAGTGAGTGCAACTGTCATGTTAAATTGATATCATCGTGTATGTGGTTTACTTTACTTGTCAGACCACTTTTACAACTACATGAACACAGTATTGAATAGATGCTTGTATCTATGCATCCCTAATAAATTGATAACGACTAGTTTACTATTGCTTTATTTAACATATTCTAGTGTGCTACGTACTGTGTATGCACATGTCTCTTTATATATATATATATATATATATATATATAAAAAAATTGGGGGGGGGGGGGTTTCTATATAACAATTCTTTATAAAGTTTTTTTTTAGTTTTTTTTTAATGCTAATTGTCTGTAGCAATGCACCAATCCTCACCACAACAAATTCATCGTATGTGAAAATGTACCTGGCCACACAAACAGATTCTGATTCCCCATGTGATATTTAAACTGATTGTTCTTTCTGTTTTCCGTGCTGCCTTTCAGATGACATTGAAGATGCCACCGTCAACAAAATTGCGTAAGTGGACGATCAATGATAATGATTTACTGCCCCCGCGGTAAATCAGCAATCCCTAGCTGTGATTTAGTGTGTGAATGACTTGTCCGCACGCTGGAGGCCGCTTGGCTGTAAATGTGTTGACGTGTGTGTCCCTCTCTGCCCTTTGTCCCCGCATGTTGGCAGTATGTCACACTTCTCTCTCTCTCTCTCTCCGCCCTCAGGCTGTGGCTGTGCACCTTTACCCTCTCGGTGGCCGTGTGTGCAGTGCTGCTGCTCCCCATCTCCATCCTGTCCAACGAGGTGCTGCTCACCTTCCCTCACAGCTACTACATGCAGTGGCTCAACGGCTCGCTCATCCACGGTACATCTGGCTCAGAGTGTTTTTTTGTTTTTTTTTTAATTTATTTATACTGGATTAGGATAACAGGGTCACGGCACAAATGAGATAATGGAAAAGCTGAGGCTCAGAAAATGCTGAAGGGTTGAACGTTTGCATATGAGTTTACCTTGCCAAGCTGACTTGTGTACTTTTGTTCTTCTGACAAACACTCTGAGAAAATGGAACTGTGGATATATTAAAAATTAGTTTTAGTTCTTTAAGAGCTGCTATTGCCAGTCTAGAGTCTGCTAGTGCTATTTGGCACCTTTTTGGGCGTGTACACCCTGAGGTGTTGGGTCCCTGTCCTTATTTACTGTCTGGTTAAATACAGTTTTTCATGTAGAATTAAAGATCAACAGCCTTGGAATGGAAATGTGCCTTCAGTACTTCCCATTTATGTCTCTCACTGATCACGGCTGACTAGTTTCCTACATCTCATGGTAGTGTGTGGCCTCTTGGTGGCGGACAGTGGTACTGCATAAAAGTTTTTTGACTGGGATTAATGCCTTCAATAAAAGCAACTGTTTTCTACCGTCCCCCCTTTCTATCAGGCCTGTGGAACTTAGTCTTCCTCTTCTCCAATTTGTCCCTGGTCTTCCTCATGCCCTTTGCCTACTTCTTCACCGAGTCTGAAGGGTTTGCCGGGTCCAAAAAGGTAATGTGTTGCCTGCCCTCTAACCCAATAGCACTTCTACAGCTCCAAAATCTAGAAATGGACAATGTCGTTGCTGACTTGTGAATAACTCTATATCTGCTGGTGTGTTTAGGGGGTGATGGCCCGGGTGTACGAGGCCGTCGTGCTGCTGCTGCTGCTGGCTCTGCTGGTGCTGGGCATCGTGTGGGTGGCCTCCGCCCTCCTACACCACAACATGGCCAGGGAGAGCCTCTACGGTGAGTCCAGCGCGGCTTCAGGGGACCTTTTGGGATGGTGGATCCTTTCCCTGGAATAATCCGACTGAACGCTGGAGACATGGGTCTTTGATTTCCTTATATTCCTTTCACTCCAATGTCAAAGCTAATTTTTTTGACTTTTTAATGATGTTAAACTTTGAACTTGATTGGAAACGAGTTGTCTAATATTTTAATGCTGATTTTACTTATGCTGTTTATTTGATTGAAAAGTCGTTCATTTTATTTATATTAGTTACACGGCTATTGAGCTCGAATCCATTCTGTTAGGATACAGATATATTCTTACTCTTTCCAGGCTCATAATATTTTCCTTTGTTCCCAGACCTGTGGGAGTACTATCTGCCCTACTTGTACTCTGGTATCTCCCTCTTTGGCGTGTTGCTGCTTTTGTGTAAGTGTTGGTGAACAATGTCCTTGTAAAGCGGCTTTCAACGTAATCATATAATCATTCCAATTCCTCTGTGTGTTTCCCTCTCCAGTGTGCACCCCGTTCGGCTTGTCCAGGATGTTCAGCGTCACCGGCAGCTTCCTGGTCAAACCGAGGGTGAGCGCAAAGCCTCCGATTTGCAGGTTTTTGGGTTTTTTTTTTAGTTTTTTTTTTTTTATAGAGAACGGAGCATGAAACGCCTTGTCACAGTTTTGGCGTGTGCTCTACAGCCTTCCTTTGGCCTTCCAACAGATGATGAGGAAATTGGGATTTTTTTTTTGATTTTTTTATTAATTCCTCCAAACAATATACTTTTGTTAATATATATATTTGGATACATACTTATTTCATCCCAGGAGAGAAATTGCAGGGGGTTAAAAAAAAATATATATATATATATACACATACATACATACACACACACACACACACACACACACACACACACACACACACACACACACACACACACACACACACACACACACACACACACACACACTACTCACAAAAAGTTAGGGATATTCGTCTTTCGGGTAGAATTTCAGGATGAACCTAAAATGCACTATAACCTTTACAGGTGAACTTAATTTGACCTTCTCTCAACTTTTGAATGCACAACTTGCTGTTCTTTCACAAGGAGCTGAACGGCAAAATTCACAACAGGTGTTGGATCCATGAATCGACCAATACATTTCCTGGTGTAATTTGAATTGGTATTTAAACAGTCATCTTCATCATGCTGTTCACATTTTGACATCATGAGACCAAGACGGTTAGCAGCAGGTCAGCAGGTTCCAACAGAGATACAGAGAGAAGAGTCACAGAAAGTCATAGAAGTGGACGTCCTTTGGCCACATCCCACACTGATGACAATTAATTGTGAACAGTGCCCTGTGCAACCGGATGATGAATGCCACTCAACTCCAGGCACATTTAAGGGAGGTGAGAGGCACCCAAGTGTCACGTCAGACCATTCAAAGCCGTTGACATCAGTGTGGTCTGCGTGCTAGACGACCTGCAAGGGAACCTGACCACACCACCAGGCACAGGCATCAGCAGGAGCATTTAGGCTGAACGAGGGACCAGTGGGCCTCAGTGCTGTTCTCTGATGAAAATCGATTCACATTGAGCAGAAATGATGGCCGCCAACGATGTTGGAGACGTCAAGGAGAGCGCTATGCATCAGCCACTGTTGTCACCAGACGAGCCTGTGGTGGTGGTGGTGGTGTTACAGTGTGGGCAGGTGTGTCTAGTCAATACAGAACTGCCCTACACTTTGTGAATGGTACAGTGACAAGCCCATACTACCTGAATAACATCATTAATCCAGTCATTGTGCCCCTGCATGGACAACACAGGCCTAGTTTCATCTTCATGGACGACAATGCTCCAGCTCATGGAGGTGGCATCATTAGGGAATGGCTGCCTGAGACTGCGGTACCTCAAATGGAGTGGCCTGCACTTTCTCCAGACCTGAATCCCGTAGAAAATCTATGGAATCAGCTGAGTCGCTGTGTAGAGGCTCGTAACTATGTACCCCAGAACCTCAATGACCTGAGGACCACCCTTCAAGAAGAGTGGGGGGCCAGGCCTCAGCAGACAATAAGTCGACTTGTGAACAACATGAGACGTGGTTGTCAAGCTGTAATTGATGCTCAAGGGCACATGACAAGCTATTGAGACATTGACATTTTTTGTTGTGGTTTACCCACCACTGTTGTTGGCTTTTGTTTCAATAAATTGTTTGAGATGAGGAAATCACCATCGCATGCTTCTAGTTAAATGCCCTACTTTCATGATATCATATCACTGTAGTGTGAACGTTTTACATTTTCCATAAATGTCACCCGAAAGCCAAATATCCCTAACTTTTTGTGAGTAGTGTATATATATTTTTCATATGCTAAATATGTGTATATTTATTATAAGTATTATTTATATATATATATGTGTGTGTGTGTGTGTGTGTGTGTGTGTGTGTGTGTGTGTGTGTGTGTGTGTGTGTGTGTGTGTGTGTGTGTGTGTGTGTGTGTGTGTGTGTGAATAAAGCCTTTATGCTTTTTCTTTTATCGTATTTTCTCAAATAGGTAAATTTGTACCATCTTTGGGTCCTCACGGCAGTCTCTTGTCTCCTGTAGCTCCTGGAGAACGTAGAGGAAACTCTGAGCTGCACCTCGTTTGAGGAGGCCTCGCTCGCCAGGAAGCTGAAGGGTAAGGAAGCCACCAAGGACCCTCTTTACGTTCTGATTGTGGATCGTTTGAATGTGTTGTGTGGAGTCCTGACCCACTGCATGTCGTGCGTCCAGGTGTCGGAGATGTTGGAGGTGTTGGAGGCCCATCGTGCTGGGTCCCGCTCATGAACGTGGAGGCCATGAAGTGCGAGCACCAGACGGTCCAGACCAGACGCATCGCTCTGGGTGAGACACGCTGCAGGGGCCGCTTCCCCGGCGGTTCCTCGGGCTCCATGTTCCTGTGTAGGTGGCTCACCTGTTTTCGTTTTCGTTTCTTTGTAGAGATGCGTAGGAAAGCATCGCCATGGCAACGGAACCTGGGCTACCCCCTGGCGATGCTGCTCCTGCTCGCTCTGACGGTGCGAACTTTGCTTGTCTCCTTTAAACCCACGTAGCGGCACATTCCTTGTCGTTGTTGTTTTTTGGGGGTTTTTTTTCTGATAAAGTTGTTGCTGTTCTCAGGTGGTCTGCGTGCTGATGGTCTGTTTCAACGTCCTGGAGCTGCTGCTCGACGAGACGGCCATGCCCAGAGGGATGGAGGTGAGGGCTCGGCCTGGAGGAGTTTGGGACCATTCCGTGTTTGTTTGTTTGTTTGTTTTCTTTCTGTCCATGATGAATCTGACTTGGTGGTCTCTGTGTGTGTTTCAGGACCCTCGCTTGGGAACCGCCTCCTTCTCCATGTTTGGATCCCTGGGAGCTGCAGTGCAAGTGGTTCTCATCTTGTATCCTTCAGATATGGCTTCAGAGAACCAAATCGAAGATTGTTTTTAGATCATTTTCTCAAATTATTCCATTACTTCAATCCATATGTGAGCGCTCTGTGATTGGGTTATTTATTTTGTGCTTGATTTTTATTATAATATGACACACCTAACCCTCATGCTTTTACTACCAACTCAGTGGTTATTAAAATGATAGATGTCATGTACACCATTGGATTTTTTTTTTTTTTTTTTTTTTAATTTGTCCTGATGTTTAGGTCTTTTCTGAACTTCTGATATCAGTGGCTGTATCAACCAAATGTCCCCAGAATTTAAGTGCAATGAGATCTAGTAATTCTCATCTCATTAAAACACCAATGTGAGCATGTGTTATCTGCACAACTGCATCAATTTTACATTTGGTATTTGTTGCTATTTCATGATTGTCAGAAAGCACTATCCGGTCTAGTGGATGCTTCCCTGTAGAACGATCCCTAACTAGTACGCCAGGTACCTGATGGTGTCTTCCGTGGTGGGTTTCTACAGCTCTCCTCTGTTCACCGGCCTTGTGCCTCGCGCTCAGGACACCAACCTCACACAGGTGACTCACAAACTAACCTCTGTGGCAGTCAAACTTGATCACAAAATAGCTTTTTGCCTTTTTTTTTTTTTTCTTTCTTTCCTCTCAACCGTGTCCTCTTCCTCCCTCCTCAGATTATCGGGAACTGTGTTTGTCTGCTCATCCTCAGCTCTGCACTGCCAGTTTTCTCACGCACACTCGGTAAGAAAACAAACCTAAATTAATTAATACCCCTTTCACCACAACAAGGCTTTTCATTGCTGCCACTTTATGCTGAATGAGCATTGCCTCTCTTGGCCACTAGAGGGCATGTGGCCGTATGTAATGGCTGCTGGTGAGACCTGACATTCTAGCATTAATTAAGGCAGTTTTTCTTTCTGACATGGCCACAGTCTGTCGTGTACATAAGCCATGCTCTTGTTTTGTTTTATTGTTATTTTTCATGTTTTGTTGCTTTCCAGGCATCACACGGTTTGATCTCCTGGGCGACTTTGGCCGCTACAACTGGCTGGGGAACTTCTACATCGTCTTCCTCTACAATATGCTGTTTGCTGGCCTCACCTCCGCCTCCCTGATCAAGACGGTCACATGGGCGGTGCAACGAGAGCTCATCCGAGCCTTTGGTAAGTGTGTGTGTGGGTGTGTGTGTGCGCGCGCTTGGATGAGGGTTCCCACTGCCGTCCATGTTTCCACGGGGCTGGTCTCTCTTCCTCAGATAGAAAGGGTTCAGTTCTTTCAGGAAGGTGTAAGGGGGACAGGAGACCAGTAGAGTCCCCTCTGGGACCTTGGGCTCCCGCCGCCCTCCAACCTTCGCAACACATACACACCCACTGCTCCTCCACCCAACACAAACAAGGACTTGGAGTGTGGACGCGCCCCACACACACACACACACACACACACACACACACACACACACACACACACACACACACACACACACACACACACACACACACTCCCCTTCCTCGAGGCTCAGATAGCATCTCTCTCCCGCTCCTGCTTCCAAACCTGCTTTTGTTCTGTTACTGGACTTTTTCTTTTGTTTGGTTTTGTTTTTTCTTCATCCAAATTGGCCGTTCCACACGCACTGTTTTGCTGAATGTCCATTTCTTCGCAGGTCTCCACAGGTTGCCCCTCACCGTGTCCCGCTCCACCATCCCCTTCAGACTCCTCCTGGCCAGCGGACTGTCCAAGATCCAGTGATGTCCCACTCTTCATCTCACAGTGGCCTTTCCTGCCCTTTGACCCCGGCCTTTGAGGGACGAGGTGGACCAACCGGACCGCTGTCATTTTGAATTCTGTCCTCAGGCCAATGTTCTTACTTTTTGGGCTTCCTCAAGTAAAAAAAAAAAGAAAGAAAAAAATGGTTGTACTAGAGGAATTCGCAGCCAGTCTGGCCGATGGGAATTCCACTTTAAACGCAAATACAAGTTTACGTGAGGAAACCAGCGATGGCGAGTTGTTTGAATTCGAGAAACTGCCGCACTGCAGTGGCCCGACGATGACTGAGCCGGGGCTAAAAAGGGATCGAGGCCGTTGCCGTTCCAGGAGTGTTCTCATAGTTTTCAGATAACCGTGGTGAACTATGGCAACCTCTCCTCAAATGCCTCCCGGAGAACGGGTCCATTAAACGCTCAGTGGACACACACGGACAAAGTCGGCGTCTGAGTTATTTTGGAACGCTACGTTTTTCACTATGACAACATTTCCTCTTCCTGCGCGAGGTGAAGCGGTCGCTCTCTGCAGCTCTCCCCTCTCTTCTGTCGTACCACTATTTTAGGATTGTGGATCTCATTTCCATCTGTTTGTTGGTCTAGTCTGCACTGGGGTTTTGTTTGGTTAATGGGAGGAAGCTTCTTAAGTTTGAACACCGAGCGGGGTTACCTTCTTGACTTGACTTGAGCGTACGGAAGAGTCGAGTTTAAATTTGCCGCTGTTTTTGGTTTTATTGCCGCACGTTGAGCCAACGCCTAGAAAATGAACCTTTTCTGAGGCGATTTGTCATTAAGCATGGGGTTTTATTTCTCTATAGAGAACAGTAGACATCTCTGCCTGCAAAAGATGGATTTACTCTTTTTTTTTTTTTTCCAGACATGGCAAAAAAAAAAAATCTCCTTCAAACTGACTTTACTGCCTCTATCTGACAATCAATAGGAGGGATTTCTGTCTTAGACCAATCAAACTGTGAACCTTAAAGAAATGTGGGGAAAAACGTGCAATACATTTTTACTAGGGAGTTTTACTTAAAATACACTTAAAAATTTCCTAAAATGTCTTTGTTTAATTATTACTGTGTTTCGAGGTGTTCTGTAAGGAATGTTATTTTCTTTCATCTCAATTTATTGGAAGTCTTTTTTTTTTTAAACACATATATTTGGTGATTGTGTCGGGTGACTTCATATTTATTTTTTAAAAGAAAATGTGACTTCTCTTGCCATGCAATCATTCCAAATTCCTTGTCATATATCTATTTTTTATTTCTCCCCCCCCCCCCCCCTGTATTAAGCGGTGTTTTTCATCGCACGTCGCTGTTTACTCTTATCGGCAGGTTGCTAGCAGTTCGCTTGATTAGCAGCAGGGGGCAGTGTCTCCTACACCCAATAACCAACACCTGAGCGGGTGAGAACGGTAATTCCCAGGTCCTTCCCTGCCATTCATTTCATGCAAAACTCAGGGTTTCACAAAGTGTAAAAAAAAAAAAAAAGTTTTTAGTCTAGTTAGGTTTTTTTTTCTTTTTTTTTTTTTCTTTTTTTTTTTTTTTTTCAGAATTTAAGGGAATTTCTGGAGATAAGTGTCTGTGCTTTAACAGGTTGAGCTTTTAACAATGGGACTTTCACAGTTGTGGCTGTAACATTAAAACATGTCTTTAGAGGTGTTCTCAAAGATTGCAATGGAACCTGGGGAAAAAAAGAAAAAAAAAGTTTCAGGTTCTCTTAAAAAGGTTTTCCTGCCACAATGTTATTTGAGCAAAATTGCAATAAATGTGTATTTTATTTTTTCCTATTTTATTATTCCTGGTGTCTTTTTAGGTGCCACATGAGGGCAGATTCTGCAATAAATCAGCTAATCAAATACAGTAAAAGCTGTCTCACCGTGGCCATGTAGTCTCTCTCATAACTAACCCTCTGGTTTTCTGGCGGATGAGCCTGAGCGATCAGAAGTGTGCGTGTCTTTTGGCGGCGCTCCTCCACCCTTTGTTGCTCTCTTTAATCAGCAGCAGAAGAAAGACGTGTTTTGGTTTTTGCCTTTGTTTCGGGGGCCGTCTGTCAGTGGAGGCCGGCCGCGCCGCCGCCACATCCAGAGCCCACGCTTTCCCCTCACGGATGCCATCGCCAGATAAAACGTCCGCAAATCAGGAGGAGAGGCGATGTGCGCTCGCTTTTCGCTCCTTCGCCCACCACCCTCCTCCTTTCTTCCATCCGTTTTCCTCGCCTATTGTTCATTTCCTTTGCCCTTCCCCCCCCCCCCCTCTTTCTTCTCGGGTCGGGACAAGAGAACTCAATGCACTGATTAATTTCTCCCTTTTTTTTTTGTTTTGCCTTCGTTCGATGTTTTAATTGGGTTTATTTGGTTTGGCTTTTGTTTTGTGTTCCCTTTCCTCTGCTAAAAAAGAAATGCAGCTCAATGTCCTTTGAACACTGGATGGACTTGGAATGAGTCGTTCTCCTGTGAGATGTAAAGTTAAAGAGGAGTGTGTTTCGCTCCAGGGCTTCACAATGCCCGTCGTTTCACCCACTATCTTTGTATTCCAGGAGGGACCAAACGATCCATTAGCGGAGAGTTAAAAAGAAGAAATGACCTTCACGCTAAGTTATTTTTAACGCAGTCGGGATCATTCTCTACATTGCTATTCGTGAGTGATACAAAGTACCGCAGTTGAAATACACCGTAGGCCGACGCGTTACATCCTCACATATTCAACATCACAAAATTCTTCATGGAAAATTCCAAATATTTCCAACCAAGAATGACCTCTTGTTCCCACTGTGCCAAACCTAGTGTCCCACTGAACGGCTCCGCACAAACTGAAACTCACTTTTAAGTATATAGATAAAAACAGAGCTTTGCTGTTTGGATATGCAATAAGGACATTTTCTAGTCGTCGTTTGATATGAACTGAAACTGCATTGGCTGCTTAAGACAACTTTATGGATTTGAAGGAAAAATACAATATTGTACAGAATTGGCTCACGGTTCAGGCTGCCTAGGCTCATTCGAGGCAGCATGGTTGTCACGACATGGGGTTTGAGATGTGTAAGCGAAGCGCCCAGCACATATTCTTCAGGAGTTCGTAGACCTTTCAGACAATCGCAGCGGAGCCATTCTGTGACATATCAGTATAAGAGCGAGGAGGCGGAAGACGGGCAGCCTGTAATGGGACGAGATACGCTATCATTATTGTGAAAACATGTGAATGAAGGATGGAGGATGGAGGAGGGGGAGGGGGCACAGATTAGCTCTCCGCACAGTTTGCCTTTTGAAGTTCATGCCAAAAGTGCATTAGGAGCCGTCGTCCCTGCGTTGGGAAACCCGCGAGCACAGCGTCAAGTCACAGGAAAGGCGGGACTTTGGAGCTAATCAACTGATACTGGGGCGGCACTGTCCCCCACCCTGGCGCACACTCACGGCACACTCGCTTCACACACTCCCTGGCACGAGGCACGCGGCCCCCGGACCGACCACGCAGCCGTTCCGACGGCGGGCCCGACGTTCTTAATGCCTCGAGGGCCCCGATGCGGAGGTTTTAACCCGTGACGGCGGAACCGCGTGCATGCTGGGTTTCTGAAAGTAGAGTATATCCCTGACTCGGACGTAGTAAAGGAGGTATAGCGTATCTGATCTCTGACCTGCTTATATGGGGCCAGGAAGTTCCACCCTGGTCCAGTCCATTGTCCACCCCAGTACAGCAGAGCTCCTTGGTTCTGTTTTTAATTTTTATTTTATATATATATATATATTTAAAAAAAACAAAACCACATAGTGTATATAATGTATGTATGAACCTCATGCCGTTTTCTGACACCTGAATTTAGGCTATTGATGATGAGTGGGCCCTTGATTCACTGTGTCAACTCAGTCCATAAGATAAACCGAAAAAATCCTCCACTGCGTTCAGCCCAGATGAGCGCTCACCCCCACCCTCCCCTCCCCTACCTCTTCCTGCACTGATAGCAGGGCGAGAGACGGTGAAGTGAGGTGGTACCGCCGCTCGGGTGGGGATGAAGGATGGGTGAGGGGGTGTGGGGTCAGTGCCTTGACCCCCAACCCTTCCAACGGCTTCCATGTGAGGAAGTGGATCCCACAGAGTGTCTATTCAGCTGCAAAGGACGAGACCCAACACTTGAGATGAGACGGCCAGCATTGTTTTCGAGAGCTAGGCCTCTTGTTTTTTTTTTTTTGATGGAGGGGAGGGGAAAAAAAAACAAAACAAAAAAAAAAACGAAACAATTTTGGGAACTCTCGATCGAATCCAATAGCAGCGCACGCTAGGCGGCTGGAGTCGGACGGAGCGGGACGGAGGTACGGCATGTGACGGTGAGGCCCCGGGTGCCGGGGCTTTATATTCTGCGTCCAGTTGGAGGGAACAAAGCGGGGTAGGCACAACCCCGGCAGGAAAGATCTCATTTTCTGTGCTATGATTTAGCAGGAAGCTCAGCCATTCACTCAGCCATATACTCCCATCCTGAAGAGGGGGAGTGAAGGTTGTAGAGAGCCAGGCGGAGGAGGAGGAGGAGGAGGAGGGTGAAGGAGGTGGGGTCAAGGAATGGGGATACCGAAATAATAATAACGACTGCAGTTTCATCTCCGACCCACAGATGTTTGCTTCCTTCCCCTTTGCTTTTATGTCCAAACTCTCTCTCTTCCCTCATCCTGGTCCGTGAGATAAACATCGCCGTCGGTCGCTGTTGATACAAAAGAGTTTGTTGCTTGTTTTTTTTTTTTTTTTTTGATTGAGTCATTCCTCGCGTTTTGTCACGACAGCTGATATCTCTCATCTGCGCTCGGGCCCTGACTCGAGCATTCTTCCGCCGCGCCGCGCCGCCCCTCCCCTCCACATCCTGGGATCTTCTGGAGCCGACCTTCAAGGGCCACTGTGGGCCTCAACCCCATCACTCTGCAGAGGTGGCGGCGGACGCTGGAAGCCGTTTAAAATCACGATAAATTGTTCCAAAATCTTTCTTTACGTTCGCTTGGCACACTTGATTCAGTTTTTATTCACTCCTTGCATCCCTGGAGCAGGTGGATCGAGAAGACACGGGGACGTGGGGGTTTAACCCCGTCACTCCGCTACCCCAGAGCCTCCAAATTGTCCAGTCATAGGTTTACTGATAATTGCTATTCGGTTTGTTTTATTGTTATTGTTCATTTCTGGGTGAATTGTATAATGGCGAATTTCCCCACACTAGTTCACTCCTAGGTTTGCTGTACATTGCCAATTTATTTTCTCGTTTTTACTGTTTACATTTTTGGTTTATTTTATAGAATTTGTTTGCATATTCATAGGTTTGTAGTTAATGTTTATAATTCGGTTTATTGTTAACAAATCTTCACTGTTCATTGTCTCTCTTGAGCTTCATTTTTTTCAGATTTATTGTTTGGTTTTGTTTTATTGTTAACTTCTTAGGTTTATGTGTGTTGTCGAGGTTCTTTTTCATTTTGTTACGTCAAGTTTATTGTCTTCTGTTACATTGTTTGTTACGTGTATTGTTTATCAACAGGTTCACTGTATATATTATTTATTTTTTTTCTTAATATTTGCAATTTCCCTCCCAGGGTGAACTGTCTGTCTGTCTGTCTGATGTTATATCTGTCTGTCTGTCTGTCTGTCTGTTTGTCTGATGTTATATCTGTCTGACTGTCGTTCTATCGTTCTATCTATCGTTCACAAATTGACACCAAGATAGCTCAACGTTGCACCAACAGACCGACCCTAAACACAATAGTAAAAATTCCAAACAGAGTCAAAGTGGGAATGATTGATGGTGTCCACAAGAGTTCAGGGAAACTACGAGGCAGGACAGTGACACACTACGACCTTTATTCCCGGCTCACTTTCGCTTCCATAAGCGATTAGAAATGTCGCCGTCTTTGGCAGAGCACAATTCTCCATAATTCCTCTCGGCGCTGTGCCCTCTGTGACATTATCTCTTGACACCTTCTCATGACTCTCCTATCCCCAGCTATTGTTTTGAGTTTGATTTAAAAAAAAAAAAAAAAAAAAAAAAGAATATGTTGGTGGTCAAAGGGGTGGGTTTTCCAGGGAGAAGGCCTTGGGTTCGCTCTAATTCGGGGGGGGGGGGGGGTCGAGTGTGTCACCCTGGATCTCCTGTTTGAGCAGCCATGACAAAGGGAAGCAGCGCTGCAAAGTCTGCGAGTCAAGGCTAGACGCTTTCTGACAAGGAACCTCACCTTCACCATGAGCTATTAATAACTGGGAGCCATGATAATGATACTGAGAGAGAAGGGTGGACTGATTCACCCCGGCACCGTGATGAACCGAGACACCGCCATTGTCACTTTAAAGCTCTTTAACTGCCCTGGATATCAGAGGGGGAGGTTTAATTTGTTAATACGATCTAATTCAACACACATTAACCTTTTTTTTTTTTTAATGTTGTGTTTAGAACGCTTTGGATGTCGTTAGTGTGACCGTGCCGATCTGTGCGTAAAAGTTTCCTATCGTTATATATTTATTGTTTTCTGCAGATGTTTCAAGAGCAAAACTGTAATTAAAGTGTAAATCCACGAGATCATCAGATGCGGGTGATTTACAATAACTCCCAGAATTCCATTCTAAAGTGCAATGTATTTCTTTTTCTTTTTTTCCAACATCCAGGTTTATCCTTCGCTCGCTTTCTTCTCACAAACGTTTGCCTTCTTCTGATCGATTGTCGAGGGTTTTTGTCTTGGTCCCTAGAGGGTTTTTTTTTTTTCAATCTGAGGGTGTTTATTTTTGTAAACGTTCATCCATTGCAACAGTTTACAGACCACAACTAGCTACGCTGGATTATGAAATTCACAGCGGCCGTCCTTCACCTCTCACGCATGCACTATCAGGGCATTCTTGCCGGGAAAGGCGGACCCCGCCACTAACAATGGAAACAGCGCACAGTGGAATCCATACATAACAAAAATACATTGAATGACTATTTCTTCTGAGGTGCCAGCTAAATAAACACGGGGTAAATGTCAAATATGGGATTTCTTTTCACAAAATAATCGGACGGATTACCACTTTAATGCAACTGAACTCATCACATTGTGGTGGAGCAGGTTCCACTTGGAGGCGTGTGCTGTCGCAGTGGGGACGCGCAGAGGAAGGGAGGGCAGTCTGGTCCACGCCAATAAGACCCAATGGCTGGAGCCCGGCGGCCAGGAGCGCCGGGACGCGACGGGAGACAAGTGTGTGGAGAAAAGCTCAAGCCGGGCGCCCCTGGATGGGACTGGGACTGGGACTGGGACTGGGAATGGGATGAGGCGGTCAATGGGAAATATTCATGAGTCGCGCGCTTTTGCGGTAAGTGACTTGGACACCTGCGTCCAGACGGAAGGTGCTGCGCTTCCCAGAGACGCGCCGGAGATGGCTCGTAGTTCATCCGAAACTGAACGAAACGCGTAAAACCAGCGACAACTTCTGAGAGAGATACACTTTTTTTTTTTTTGTAATTTTTAATTTCAAATTTATTTATTTATTAATTTTTTTTAGCAGAAGAAATTCCTCCGAGCCCCGTTTTGAGAAGTAACATTCATGCGGCGAAATGATTTATCAAATCATTGTGATAATTAGACTTGATGCAACTGAGCGCTTACACCGACAGCAAATACAATAGGGTCGAATATTGCAAAGAGGCTGGCATGGTAATAGGATTGGCTTGAGTGAAACGGAGCCAAATCACAGGTCATTGTTATTACTCCCATGATCTGGAAGGGACCGAGATCTGACCCTCATTCCAATGCTGTCACACACCTGGACCCGGGCTGTCCCTGCAGGCACCGTGGCCCACTGAGTCCCGGGACCCGCCACCCTCCCCGATGAAGCAGACCTGCTGGTGGGCCCGCCTGGCACTGCTCGCCGTGTGCACATGCACATGGCTGGTCCAGGGATGCGGACCAGGTCCGGGTTACGGCCTCCGCCCCAGGCCCAGGAAGCTCACGCCCATGCACTACAAGCAGTTTGTCCCCAACTTCTCAGAAAACAACCTGGGGGCCAGCGGGAGGGCCGAGGGCAAGATCACACGCACCTCGGAGCACTTCAACGAGCTGGTGTGCAACTACAACCCGGACATTGTCTTCAAGGATGAGGAGAAGACCAATGCGGACCGCTTCATGACCAAGGTGAGACATGTGGGGTGTGATGGCCGTGTGTTTTACCTCCGATTGATCTCTCTGTTCTTATCTTATCAGATGTGCCTTGCTCCATGGAATAGTTCAGTAGGTGCGCCTTGTTTCCATTGACTCTGGTTAGATAATACATACTAGTTCACATTATGTGTAATGTTTTGGGTACAGCCTGTTTCACACATGCACCGAGGATGCTCTCCCTCCTTCAGGACAATCCCCTCTACTGGATGATAGATTAACTACATTTTCCAGCACGTGATCAGAGGGCATATTTTACAGTGCCCTCAAAATGCCTTGGCACCTTTACCATACAATGCTGAAGAAGAAAACGCAAAATCATGATTGAATGAAAAACTTTTTTTTTTTTTTACTTCATACTTTGAAGTATTTACCCATGGCAAATCCCTGGACATATAAATACACATTCAACACAGGGTGTCTAAGTTTTATCTACACATTGACTCCTTTCTAAAGATAAGAAGATCAGGATGTAATTCAACACTACCCTCCAGGAGATTGAGTTCCCGGTTGAGGAACACTTCCTTTTAATCTTTAACTAAAGTATTTGTTATCGGTAATAAAAAACGATTCCGCTGACTGGTTTATGGTGTGCGTAGCGCAAGGCATGTACAGATGACATACTTAAAAAGTGTATATAAAATTTAAATATGCCCAGCAAATTGGATCATATCCTCGCTTAATTCAATTCCGTTTCAGAGGTCAGTCAGCTGACTACAGCTGCTTTGCTGTAATTTCCATGACTCTCAGTGATTTTTATTGATGCAAATCTGTGTTCCCACCCCTCCCCAAGTGATTCTATGTGAGGTCAATTTGTGGTTGTGTGTGTGCCCTTCTGATGCCCAATGTGAGGACTTTTCAGGGTGTGTATGTGTGCATATGACCCTCTGTTGCCCAGATGTGAAAGACATCCTTTGTGTGTCATTTGGAGACTCAGAGGGGTCGCCTATACTAAATTCCCACTCGCTGAAGTAATGGCACCGTTGGAAAAGCCGCTATTGTCGTTCTGACAATGAAACGTCTCTCTTCAATGGCATCGCGAGAAAAATGTACCCAGTTTGTTTTCTGCCCCTCTCTCTTTCGCACTCGTGCTGTCACATTCCCAAGCGGATGCCCATACATTCCACCCCTCTGCCCGCTCTCTCAGCATCACCCTCTGTGAGCCTGCGTCCATCTCTGTTCTCTCGGCCTCGTCAAAGTTCTCCAAACATCAATGGTAGACGTGTCCCAAGCGGGTACGCTTTTAAACATGACGATTTGAGTGCCTCCGAGTGCCTCGGATGCTGACTACAAAAAAACGCTGACATTTCGGCATGCAGGGGAGTGTTTCCGAACACCTTCTGACCAAATGTCGAATGGCCTTGATTATGCTGTTGTCCTGGAAAAGAAAAAAAGGGCAAAAGAATGTGCCAAAGTTGGTACAGTATAGCTTTGTTCTTGTGACTTGTGAAGCAAGGAGAACTCAAGGCGGCCTTTCGCAGACTAAAGGAGGAATTATGCCACGGCGTCAAGAGAAAGAACCTGTCATCCAGAGACAGAGAGATAGGCGTTATAATTACTGCAAAACAATGACAAAACTTTACCGCAGTTATTTTCATGTTTGCATGGGGTACTTTTGAGGGCGCTTTCAGACACGGGGGAAGCACGGGAGTTGGCGTTACACCAACCTGTCTGGTGAACTTCATGCTGTCCGATAATGATTTCTATTTTACATGAAGGCCCTTTATTTATCCTTAATACTGTTCCAAATTATACCTATCATCTCTCTGGTTTCTCTCTTTTTCTTTACAGCGGTGCAAGGACTGCCTGAACAGGCTGGCCATAGCGGTCATGAACCAGTGGCCAGGAGTGCACTTGCGAGTGACCGAGGCGTGGGATGAGGACGGCCACCACCCACCTGACTCCCTGCATTATGAAGGCAGGGCGGTGGACATAACCACAGACGACAGAAGCACAGAGAAGTACGGCCTGCTGGCACAACTGGCCGTGGAAGCCGGCTTTGACTGGGTGCACTACGAGTCCAAGTACCACGTCCACTGCTCGGTCAAAGCCGGTGAGTGCCAGGAAGCCTAGACGGTTTGTAATGTTCTCCTCAATCCAACGGTTTGGTTGTCACGTCTTAAGTTGTTGCCTTTTCTTACAGATCGCTCTGTGACCGTGGAGAAAGGCGGCTGCTTCCCTGGCTGGGCCTGGGTGAGGCTTGCCGGAGGGCGGCAAAAGCCTCTGTCCTCCCTGATTCCCGGGGAGAGGATCATGGCCATGTCTGCAACGGGTCGTGTGGTGTACAGCCAGGTCCTTGTGTTTCTGCACCGTGAACAGGAAAGCAGGTCTACTTTCCTTGCACTGCAGACTGAAGATGGGAACAGACTTGTCCTTACCCCGCATCATTTAGTCTTCCTTGCACCCCAGTACAGACTGCAGCACAGCGAGTACCAGGCCGTGTTCGCCAGCAGAGCCAGAAAGGGCCACTATGTTCTCGTCCACGGAGCAGGTGGCCAAGTGCGACCGTCTCAAATTCTCTCCGTGTCGGTTGAGGAGGGTGTGGGGGTCTACGCCCCCCTGACAGAAGACGGTACTTTGTTTGTGAACGGGGTGCTGGCATCCAGCTACGCCATGGTAGAAGAGCACAGACTTGCACACTGGGCATTTGGACCTCTGCGACTTCTCTCCTCCGTCACCCAGCTGCTTTGGGGAGAGAGCCCGGGGCATCTGCAAGGCACTGCAGATCAGAAGGGCAATGTGGGTTCACGGGTGCAAGGCAAAGCAGGTGGAAACGGTAATAATGACTTTCAAAAGAGCGATGGCAACTCGACTGCAGGTTTCAGAATGGACGTCAAGAAAACTGACTCTTTGCAAAGACAAGGCCCAAATGTTCATTGGTATGCGAGAGTCATGTACAGTTTGGGCCGCGTCTTTCTCGACTCAAGGGCATTTCATCCTTAAGGACAATAAAGATAACCACGGGTACCTATATCCAACTGAGGTTTTTCCACATATTTACACTAATGCCTTCAGTTTTCCCTCTTTTCAAAACATTATGCACTGGAATGGCTTGTTTGCTACGTCCACACTGGCATTTGCATTGTAGTGTATAATAAAAGAATTCATACAATGGTCATATTAAATGTCAGATTGAATTTTGTGACACTGAATTTACATGACTTTATAAATGCTGGCTTATATTAAAAATGGTCATACCATATTCATTTGTACAAGATGTAACATTATGTTGAATAAATGACGACAAAACATATGCACAAACACACACATCATTTTGAGGAAATGGGCATTTTGTTAAATTCTTCTATTCGGAGTCATCTTTTCCTTTGTTGGCCAAATTGGATTTGCTGCCCTAAGAAATATGTTATGAATTTGTCCGGGTTCATAGTTGTTTGAGCATTATGTGTGTTATGGAGGCTAAAGCCTTTCTACAGAAACTTGGTTGAGCAGGCAGGTTAATGAGAAGCTTGGACACGTACTTAATATTCTTACCCTCCGACACTGCATCTCAGGAACAGCCACTCTCACGGCCAACAATGGACAGTAAAATCTATTTGAATGATGCACTACCCATTTTTAATAATAATATTAAAAGAGCAGCCAGCTCCCACAAAATATTGTTTGGCTTGTTTTAGTTAATACCAAAAAAAAAAATCTACATTTATAAATGCTCTCTATTCAGAGAGCTAATTTGTATTATATATATTTGACTATGTTGCAGATCCACCTTTTGTTGTTACTTTACAAATGCTGTCAAATATCTCTTGCAAGTTGAACTATTTAAAAACCTAATGTTTTGTTCAAACACAATTACGCCCTCTTGTGGCGAAATTGACATTACTTTGAATTGAACTCTTCACTTTATATGGAATTCTTTCTGTTGAGTATTTAGTTGTTAATCACAATCACTGAGAAAAATATATAGTTTGCAATTTAAGTATATATGTTATAGATTGTGTGTGTGTGTGTGTGTGTGTGTGTGTGTGTGTGTGTATATATATATATATATATATATATATATATATATATATATATATATATATATATATATATATGTATGTATGTATGTATGTATGTATCTATGTATGTATGTATATAAATGAACAATGAGTCAGACTGGAATGATTAATTCAGCAAACTTGAATGTAGAAACTTTGACGGCCCTACAGTTTGTCAAAATGATTCTCTAAACACCCATGGTTCTACGCAAATCATAGACTTGAACGTATTTCATAGATGTTGAAAATGGCACAATAACAAAAACTGCCATAGCCCCAGACCCACAGTTGGTGCTGGGCTGCAGACAGCTGTGGGGGTTTTCTTGAGGATTATCCTCAGGACACTAGAGGCAGATGGGACAGCACCCAGGCCACTCACTGGCCAATGGGAGACAACCAGGGATCTAATTCCTCCCTCTGTTTACATCCACCGCCCAATCACTGCACACACACACGGCCTCTTCCAACCAGTCTCAGCACCAAAAAATCTAATCCAATCTGAGTAAAGCTGAATGGGGAGTTAACTAATCCCTCCTGGACACCTATAATAGCATATTTTCAATATGAAAATCTGCTCACCTAATACTTTTTCTTTAGCTATCTGTCTCATCTATTGACCAATGAATCACAGCATTTTGACTTTTTCAAACAGAGGGCCTATGCATTGTTTATGACAATAATGACAAAGGTTCATCATATGTTAAATATGATAAAATGGTGTATTTTGCTTAGAATACTGAGAAAAATGTGTTCGGTGCCTTTGAATCTCATTATGAATTAAATATTAAACAAAAGTTCAATAGTCAAGCACTAACTAGCCATCTGCCTAAAGGCTCTTGAATAAGTCAATGAAACTACATTGTTTATCATCAAATCAAAAAAGTATGTAGAATAATTATGAAAGACTTAACATTTAAGGGCTCAAGTTAAAATATAAAACACTTTGCTTCTCTGCACTGCATGTCCTCCTTGGAAAAGACCAGTATTAGCATTCGTAGAATTTATGGATATTGAACGGACGCATTTGCAATATTTCAAGTAAAATCCACCCTCTAGGCCACCCTGCCATCCATCACAACACTTAATTCATGGACATTTGAGCTGATTGGACAGTGCAGGAGTAGGATTTAGGTTGAATCCATTGTGCAAAGAAAAATAAAAAATGCTTCAAACAAATATAAGATCATAAGCTGTGACCAAATTGAACACAACAACATGGCCTCATGGCATGCATGTGGAAAGGGCAACATGTTCATGACAGTCCCATAAAACAACTGAATAGTCTGGCAATAAATCGAATAGTCTTAATGTATGGTGATTCACTGTGTCTCGTATTTCATCATCACTACTGTAGGGCTGAATGAATAATTCAAATATAATTCCTTTTCTGTTCAGACTCTTGATCCTTTGTTTGTCTTACATCCAATGAATCTCTGTCCACCCCCACCCCCCTAAAATAAAATAAATCCCCTTGTTGGATATAAATACAGTACATTAAATACTTATTGTTCTGCATCGCCACCAATAGTATAATCCTACCTGTATGGAAATTCCCAAATTGAAAAGTCCGATTTTAAGCTTGACTCTGGGCGCAATGCATGATAGGATGCATTTGAATACACTAGGGCCGACATGGCGGTCATATTTTTAACACACTGAATGCAATTTCACCTTCTTAGAACTTAAAAGTCTTGATATGTGGAGCACTATGGTTTCTGATATTTTCTATATTATTCTTCCGATTAATAAAAAAAAATAGGTACCCCTTGTGTTGTAATGGCATGTTCTTTACGAGGGGACAATGTGAACGAATGAATGAACAAACATGAAGGGATGGGATACTTCATGTGCACCAGGGGATGAGGGCGAAGTTGTTCAGCAATGTTTAAATGCAAGTGGGGGGAAAAACCCCCAGAAAGAATGGAACGGTAGACTAACATGGGAAATGAGCTGCCAGAGCGAAAGAAATTACAACACCTTGAGGTTTAGCATTAAAAGCATTATAATTAGAATATTTTTTGTGATAGGACGGCAGTGACTGAAGATTCAAGAAAGCTTTGCCACACACGTCACACAAGTGCACTGATGAAAAAGGGGGAAAACGCCAAAGGCTTTTCACAACAAACAGCCCATAAAATCGAAATCGAAACAAATACCTAACAAGCGAAAAATATAAAGAAATAATTATATATAAGCAAAATAAGAATAATAAGCAATAACAACAATAATATGCAAAAATATTAACTGAAAATAATAAGCTAAAATAATAACATTAAGCAAAAATAACAATAAGCATAATAATAATAATAATAATAATAATAATAATAATAATAGGTAAAGATCATTAGCTAAAATAATACCCTTAAGCAAGAATATGTATATGCATATGAATGTAGTAGTCTTTATCAGACAGCAAAATGGATGCGTGGTACATCGCCGCGTCTTCGTTACAATCTAATAAAAAATGGCTTCCCTGTTATTTCCGAATATCTAATGAGATCCGTTGTGAAACGCAACGCTTTACCATCACGCTTCGCCTTCATTTCACGCACGGTCCGGTCTCTCGGCGCGCACGCTCGTCACCCCCCCCAAAAAAAACAACAACAACAAACAAAAAAACAAACAAACGCGGAACGACGACGCTCGTCACGTCGACATCCAGGTGCATTTGCGGGGAGGTGTCCGCGTGGTTTGTCTACGTTCAAGCGCGTCTGCACGAATATGGATTTGACGTAGTCGGTATTAGCTAGCGGCGCCGGCTCCCGCTCGCCTCTTCGCGGGGTGACACGGGCTGCATGGTACCGCGTACTGTATAAACACGGTATAAATGCGTGTACCGTACTGTGCAGTGCATCATCGGTCTGTATATTTCTATTCACCGGTATCGCTCTACAGGTCAACGCTGCACTGGACACTGTTATCGTGATCTACTGTACACTCCGTTCCATACTGTAAATACATGCATATGTTGATTATGGATCACTTTTTGCTCATGTGTTGCCTATATATATATATGTATATATATGTATATATGTGTGTGTATGTATGTGTATATATATATATACACACACAGTTTTCTTTTTTGCTTTTCCTGATTGATTATTGTGAGCTCCTTCCTCCTACTTTACACCGTTTTCGGAGTTTGCCCTTTAACGCTCCACTGCACCGCACGTGTGCTGACCGCATGCGACTGATACAAAAAAACTGTTGAAATCCTGAAGATCTTGACGATGTGACGGCGCACACGGGGGGACCCGAGACCAGGTCGAGCTGCAAAGATCTGGCTGGATGGATGGATGGATGGATGGGTGGGTGGCTGGGTGGGGTGGACACACAAAAACAAAACAAACAACAACAAAAAACCCATAAAGTGATGCACCAACTAAGTTTTCGGGCTGTTCCGCGAATCGTTTTCCCGCAAAGTTGCGACGGCGGCTCGATCGACCTGGCGAGCGACGTTCCAGCGGGGAAGCTAGCGTAGCGTAGCTTAGCTTAGTTTAGCTTAGCACGCTCCAGCCGCGGAGCCAGTTTCACATGCAGGGAGCTGGTGGTGAGAGGTTCGACTGTTTCCTGGAGATTCGGTTCCAGGAGAGTGACTCAGTTAAAAAAAAAAAAAAAAAAAAAAAGATAAACGATAAAAGAGTCGTTCGATTTCTTTCCGAATCTTCGTGCGTTGTATTTATTTGGTGTGGTGCGCCGACGAGGGAGCGCCTCCTGTGAACGATGAGCAGAAGAGTCGGTTCAGCTCTTTTGGAGACCGAATTCTTGCCAAAAAAAAACAACCCAAAACAAAACGAAAATGCATTAATGATGTCAAAAGTTTTAATTTGGGGATTCAAGATTCAAGATTTTCATTTGTCACATACATGTACATACTTTCATACATATATGCAGTGAAATGTAATGCAACGCACCCGGCGGTAGCACACAATATGTCCTAGGAAAAGAATAAAAGTAAAAAATTCCTTTCTGACAGACCGACTAACTGAGGTGCGTGCAGTGTGAAGACGGAAATAATTGACTTTCGTCAAATAAAAAAACGTTTTTTCGCTGAATGCAAATTACAAAACACATTCAACGTGAATCACGCCAAAATGACTTTGAACATTACATGTAACTTCATTAATAATTCAAACAACTGATACATACAATAAGGATTACAACAGTCATCAAAATGAGCACGTTTGTTACGGTGTCACCAAAGCCACATCAATCCATTTATTTTTACATTGATCAATCGTGTGTATTTTCCTTTTCCTCTGCTCGCACATTGCAAACGCTATTATAAGCGATCTGTCCGGCACTCGGATCCGTTTGCGGATCCAGTGTAAAACCGACGTTAGTCATTTAAAAATATCCGTTCTGTACGAGCGGATCGTTCGCGAACCCCACATCTATTAGCGGCTAAGCTAGCAAGGCGTCCTGGGGACTCCGCTCCAAGTTAAGAAGACCTTTTCCTTCCCGTGCTGGTGGGATGTTGAGCGGGGCGCGATCGCACAGTACGACGGTGCTGGTGGACTTTGCGGCGAGATAACGTGTGGTTCGCCGCCCGGTTTAGCTGAAGCCAACCGACCCATCCAGTTGGAGGACCTTCAGTCCGCTCGCTGCACTTCCCCCACTCCGCTCCGCACCAAAGCCGGCTAGCCGCAGCGTTAGCCCGGCGGATAACATGAAACACCCGTCCACGCTCCGGGACGCGGCGCGGCTGGCCCGGTTCTGTTGATGTCTGCCCACTCCACGCACACACTGTAAGGTGAGGGGAGCCGGTTGTTTCTTTCGCGGGTAAACGTTAACGGTGGCTGCACCATACGGCTTCCACTGGGGGGGGGGGTGCGGCTAGTCGCTGGGAAACAACACACACTGGCTGTTGGAGGGCTCACTTGGTTCACAATATGCTGCGTGTTTGTAAAGTTTTATTGTGACATTTTTTGTATCTTGATCCAACACCGTGTATCTGTGGTCCAGTCTCCGGTCTGTTTGACCTTCCGGGTTCGTTAGAACCCAGTGTTGTCGGTTGGTTTTGGTTTGTCATTAGAGACTCGGGCTCGGGCTAATTCCTGGATCGGAGTCAGTCCTTTGAAGTCAGTGTTTACACCGAGCAGTGCAACGATAATTCAACTTAATGGCATGATTTATCACAGTGGGCGCTGAGGAATAATTGGGGGAAAGTGTCCATTATTGACTAACATACATGTACACACAGGCAAGGCAAGTTTATTTGTATAGTACAATGCACAAGGGTGATTCAAAGTGCTTTATATAAGGCATAAAATACATTATATAAACCAAAGGGGGATAAAGGCATAGAAATAAAACGCCCAAAACAGATTAAAAAAAGATGGATAACGCAGATAAGACAAATAAATATGCATGCGTATAATCTGAGATCACAGGACAAAGTGCAATGTAAAACATACTCAGCAGCGTTGATCTGTTGTTAACTACATATCTCCATATGGATGTTACCACTAATAATACCATTGTTATAATTGTTATTAATAGGGCGTTCCTGGGTTTCCAATATACAGGGGTTTTAATCTCAACGCTGGTTCTCTGTGTCGGAGTCGCCATGGATGTCGAGAGCATCAAAGAGGAAGACCGTGTGTCTCTACCTTCACCTTAAGCCTCTAACACGAGGTGCTTTTTAACCTTGTGATTGAGTTTCCTTAGTATGGCACAGTTTGATTTATTACCACTTCAGCTGCGATTTGTCTGGCTGTTCACTTGAGAGTTCATTCGGCAATTGTAATCTGGTTGGTGCAGGTGTCTCGCGTAAACCCATATTTGTGTGTAAAAGGGAAGATAGTTTTCCCAAGCGTATGACGCTCATACCTCTTTAATTGGGACGCGTTTCTACGATATTCTCCAGTCTATGGATGCACGGTTGATGGAGGGGTGTGCGGGAGGGGGTGCAGCTGTCCTCCCGCTTCACTATGTGGTTCCCTATATCTACGGCATATCTGTGCTTCCCGATCTGCAAAACTCTAGAGTGGCTGTCCTTTTGAGAATCGGACAAACGGGAGGCAATGAGACAACAAATACGCTGTTTGCAACTTAAAACCTTATTTATATGGGCCCGATGGTGGAGGCGTTAATGGAAACGTGCGGGACTCTATGGACAATGGCGAGTCGTGTGTTATCACTGTAGAGAGGAACGAATCACTACTTATGGCACCGGCTCGGCCCTTAACCAATCCACATCAGCTGTAACACACCACGTATATTTTCTTAACCGACCGCCGGTGTAATATCCACGGTGCTATTGCTCTAAATGACACACAGCACGGAGCGGGTTGCCGTCTCGTTGTCACGAATAACACCTCATGGTTCCCGTGTCGTTTCTTTGGACAATATTTTAATAACGGCTGGCGGAACTAAGTTTCCAAAGGCGAGGGTTTACCACGGAATGAACGCTGCTGCAACAGGAAGTGCTCTACGCGGAAGTGGTATTTTCTTTGTGTACCATATTTTATGGTTGTTTTATTTATGAAAACAACGTTTCCACTTGTAAAATATCCCTATATCCCGTGTCGTTTTTTGGCCGTGTTGGATTATGCGTCGCCGGGTACACGCACATTTGAACGGTAAAATATTTATGGGTGTCTCTTGAAAAGCTGGCGCTATTTTCATGAATTTGCTTCCATTGCATCGATGCGAGCCAGATTAACGCGTCGTAAGGACATCGTCTAAAGTGAGGGACGAAAAGAACGTGGTTTTCCGGCAGCTGTTTACAGTGTTTTTATTTTTATCTTTTTTATTAACTGAGCAAAAATAATTTTATGCTGAGGTTTTTAGTTGATGGGGCAACTGGAAGACTGGTGTGTTTTGGTACATATTGTGAAGTTATCCAATACCTTACGCCACTGGCTGCAGTGCGAATAGTAAACACCTGGGAACTGAGAAGTGTTGTGTTTTACACTTCTTATCTACCTCAATGTATATATTTTTGTTGTTGTTTTTGCTGTCCTCAGCCAGTCTATCTGTAGCAGACAAAGGTCTGATGGCACTGTCTCCTGTATGCATGCCAGACATGGTTTGTTTTGAATTTGAAAAAGTTTCTTTCTTTGACTTTGCAGATCTCTCTCAAGGGGATCAAATTCAGTAGAGGGGATGGATGAGCAGAAATCAAACTGCAAAGAAAATAACTCTGAACCAACAGGTAATATAAGCTTGCCTCTGTCCTTCCCCATCTTTCTACTTTATCCTGGTGGTTTGTTATATTCATAAGAATGTTTCCAAATAAATGTACAATATTAATAATTATGTGTTGGAATTATACCCAATTTTTCCACTATAAACCTTTTTTAGCTGATGATGGCGTCCCTGCAAAGCAGCCTCCCGTGTCTGGGGAGTTATCAGAGACACCTTCTTCTGCAGAGGATGTTTCTGATGCTACTGCTGCCATTTCCAGCACACCTTTGTAAGTTCCTTGTAAAGAAATCTATCTTGCAATGCTAACTTTTCCACTACTTATTCTGAATCCCAAAATGTAAGAATCGGCCAATAGGGAGCTCTGATAAGATCAATGCAATTCAAGCTTGGTACTGGATTTTTGTATTGGTTATATTTTCAGATAGAGATTTGCCATTGTAGCCTGGTGTTGGACAAATAGCCGATACCAATATTGCTGTCTGTCCCAACCCTATGTATTAGTCTCTCGTTCTTGTTATTTCCTGTTTTCCATTATATTACCAGACCTGCTGACTTGCATACATTTTGTGTACCAACTACGCAATTCTTAGTCAAAATACGCAGCTACAAAATGCCAGCTGAAACGAAGCAAAAAAAAAAAAATATATATATATATATATTTTTAATTTAATGATGTCAATCAATACAAAACAATAACCTACATTTATTGAGTATTTATTGTTCTCTATCCCCTCCCTCTCCTCTCAATCACTCCATACCCACTGATACGCAGCACACTGAGCACAGCAGTACTTTATTATCCTACGAGCCATAACGCTGTATTGTGAGGTAAAATGGGAAGTGGGAGAGTAACACTCAAGAACACAAATGTGACCGTAATGTTAGCATACAACGTGAGATGCACCGATTGATTTGCCGGTCACCAGAATTGGTCAGTTTTCACCCGCCGATTAGTACCAGATATATTTTCTGATTCTGTGCTGGTTAAATTTACACCCCCAAAAATGTTCCAATACTCAATCCCGATACCAACGCAATGTAACATAGTTGCGTAGTTGATGCTCAAAAAAGAGAGCGAAATAAATAAAATGTCGGCTGCTTGGAGGTACTTCTAGGTAAACAAAGAAGATTAGATCAATTATTTATTTATCGCCTGACAATATTTCAACATTGTGCAGACTGTATATCTACCGCTGTCACAGCGGAGCTCCAATCGTGATGAAAGGTTAGAATCTTTTTTGCGACTTGGTTCTTGACGAGTCACTCAGTAAAACTACTTGTTCGATTTGATTCAGTTGGTTTAACGCACGGTGAGTGAAGGAGGACTTCCAGTGAACAACAGTGCGAAGAGTCGGCCATTTATTTGGTTAATTATTTTTTTGAATGATTGCAATATATTTGCAAAGTACCATATAAATATAATAGAAATGTATATTTGCACTTAAAGTGAAAGAGACTTTCATTTGAAGTTTGAGCTGGACATTTCCATGTTAGTTATATGTTGAGTCCTACGAAAACTCAGTGAGAGTTACAAGTTGATTTATCATAAAACTTGGTGACAGTCCCATATTTTAGTTTACTGTAACCTCAGTGACAGTTTAATGTTCTATTACTGTTCCATAGTGAATAATGAACAAAAATAAACCGTGTCAAAATCAGCAATCTTACTATTGTGGTAACTGATAACTGCAGTGGTACGCCGTATGTGCAGCTGTCCTATCACGTGAGCGTGATCAGATCACATGACGTATTTGTCATCGACGTACTGCAGATCTGAAATCAGAATCAGCAGATCAGACTGAAAAAAAAAAAAAAAAATCAGAAATGGGAATTGGCCAAAAAAAAAATCAGAAATAGGAATTGGCCAAGAAAATTGCAATCTGTGCATCTCTAGTTGGTAAACATGTTGGGTAACTTTACGAGATGATGCATTACAAGAGGTACATCCTGATGAGATGTGATGAGCCTCGTTACGAGATGACTACAGTGTGAATAACTGATGGAGTCATTTAGCTGCAGTAACTCAAACGCCACAAAGACTCCCTATTACACTATTGTGGTACTCAAAATATTTTCCCATGCTTTGCAGATCTGTATTACTTTTTATTATATTATGTATAACTTTATCTGCAATTATACAGGGAGAGCACACAGACCTGTGCACTCTGTAACTGTGTGGAGCGCAGCCTTCACGGACAGCGGGAACTCAGACACTTTGGGCCATCTTCTAAGTGGCCGACCTTGGAGCCCTCAGCTTCCTCACTGCCAGGGCCTGGGAACGATGACTTGTCTTCCATCGGATTTTCCGACTCGTCTTGTCTGGCTGCACTCTTTGATGACTCAGGTTAGACTCAAATCATTAGAACAGTGGGCTTGTCTCTTGAAGATTGTAGATATGTTTGAATTTCGACTTCAATTTCTGTCCACTAAAATTACCTTAAATTGGTTGCTAGAAAGAGGCTTTTGATTTTGAGTTGTAAGATTATTGAGCTGGAGGGTGCTTTCCCCTGGCGCATCAACGAATGCTGCCCACTGCTCCTAGCTGGAGGAAGGACAAGCCAGGATGGGTTAAATGCAGAGGCCACATTTCACCGGCCACCATCCAAAATTATGTGCATGTCTGTGTGTATGTGTTGTAGTGTGGTCTGTTGCGTGACAAAGAAAGATTCTTCTTTTTCTCTTGGACAGGGGGTTGTTGGGTCCATCACTGGTGTGCGGTTTGGTCAGAGGGAGTGAAACGGATGGAGAATGAAGAGCTGGAGAACGTGGACAAGGTTGTTATCTCAGGGACACAACGGGTGAGTGGACTCTTATTGGCTTGGCGTTGGATGCTGAGCTTTTGCAAATAACAGTAAAGCCACACAATGCAGCATAGTAAAGACTTCTTTCTTTCAGCTTTGTGAATACTGCAAACGGCTAGGTGCAACTATTCAATGCCATGCTGAAGGCTGCTCACGGTTCTACCACTTCCCCTGCTCGGCGGCCAGCGGCTCCTTCCTCTCCATGAAGCAGCTCACCCTTCTCTGCCCTGAGCACATTGACAAGGCAGAGGAGTTGGGTAAGAGGCAGACTTAGGGCGTTTTTGCCAAATTACCGAAACCCTTCCCCACCTGGATATATCCTGTAATGTTAAAATGTCTGTTTTACAGCAGGCGAGGAGGCTTGGTGTGCAGTGTGTGACTCTGCAGGGGAGCTTCTGGACCTGCTGTTCTGTACGGGTTGTGGCCAGCACTATCATGCGGCTTGTCTGGAAATCGGAGCCACACCCATTCAGCGGGCAGGGTGGCAATGCCCAGATTGCAAAGTGTGCCAGACATGCAGGTATGTCCAAACTCTTCTTTTTTTACCCAGATTGAGGAGATGCATTCAATTGAATTTCATTTAATCACGACGAGTTTGCTTTCTATATTAGACACATTTTTTTAATGAAAAAATCCTTAAAATTTTTCTTGTAGCGCACTACATCAGTAGCACGTTTTTCTTTTTCCTCCAGGCAACCAGGAGAAGACTCAAAGATGCTGGTATGTGATGCCTGTGATAAGGGCTACCACACCTTCTGCTTACAGCCAGCCATGGACTCGCTTCCCTCTGACCCATGGAAATGCAGAGTAAGTCTGCTTTATCATTCTCTTCAGTAGGAGATTAGTCCTTATCTTTAGTTTTATTGTTAAAAGTTGATACTTGGTTGACCTTTTATACTTTTGTCCTTTGCCAGAGGTGCCGTGTTTGTACAAAGTGTGGCACCCGGGGACTGATGCTGCCCGGCTCGGCCCAGTGGTTTGACAACTATGCTGTGTGTGAGGGCTGCCAGCATCATCACAGCTCAGTGTGTGGTGTCTGCAACAAATCTGCCAACCCACCCACCACACTTCAGTGCTGTAGCGTGTGCAACAGGTCAGTCCCATGATTTCAGCAACGGATCGTCATTTGCCAAGATATGTGTTTTTATTGTTCCCTCCTTCCCTTGACCGTGACTCCTTAATGTTTCAGACACATGCACAGTGAATGCTCTTCACTGGCTGAGTTCACAGAAGATAAATACATCTGCCTGCTCTGCAAGGAAGCTCAGCCTCCGCCTACGAACCAACCAGACACAGTGGAGATGCAATCCGCAGAGCTACCAAAGGAGGTGGAAAGTGACACAAAACTGGTGGAAGTGGCAGTGCAGGCAGAGGCAGGGCAGATGGATGAGTCAGCGGTTACAGTAGGACAGACGGACATATCGGAGGAGCTATCGAAAGATCAGACTGAGGCCACTTCTGACAAAAAGATGGAGTTGGGTACGTCTGTGTCACACGGTGCACAGATCAAAGCTCAAAAAGCAAAACAAGCTTGTCATTGATATTTAAAAATGTACCCAAAGGATCTTGAGCAATTTTGTAAGCCCATTGGTCTGTTTTGTGTTTAGGGTTGGAGGCTGAAGTTGTTGAGACAATAGAAGTTGATGAGAGTGTCATGGAGGTGGAGCCACAGCTAGAAACGGAGGAGGTTATTACAGTGCCGCCCTCTGCTCCAACTGAGTCCACAGGTAAACACAAACCCATTATAGAAATTGCGCTTACATGTCTGAAATTAATTTGTTGATTATGGGATGCTGGTGTATCTGATTATAGATGTATGGACTAAAAAAAAATACTAATAAACCTGCATTCTTTTAACACTACAGAAGAATGTGGAGGGACGGAACAGGCAGCCTCTTGTCTAGCTGGTGCCGAAGAGGCTGAAACCCAGCTGTCCCCGGTGTGTGCTCCTCAGGACTTGAAGGCTGACACAGAGTCCAACGCTCCCCTCGTAGAACTAGTGCCAGTCTCACAGCAGAGCCACGAGGAGATGGAGCAGGAGATGACTGAGGTGAAGCCCTCAGCCGAGGAGAAAACCTCAATGGTGTTATCGAAAACTGACACTGACGTGCCTGCCGTAAAACCGTCCGATCAAGTTCCACCCACGTCGCTGGTCCCACTGACTTCCTCACAAGAACAGCCTGAACCCATGGAAGCCGACAAGGAAGAGGCAAACGGTTGCTCTGGCTCTCCCCTCTGTTCATCTCCTCTCGCGGCCTCTCTATCGGCAGAAATCCAGGACATGGAAGAGAGACTGCTACCTCACTCTGAAGAAGACGAAGAGGATTCTGAAGATGATGATGAGCCGATGAAGATGGGAGATGGACTGGGAGAAGGGGTGAGGATCAAGGAGGAGCCGCAGGACTCCTTTGAGCGGCAGGTGAAGGTGGAGCTGCTGGACGACGCGTCCAACACGAGCCACGGAGACGAGAGCAGCAGCGGTTTCCTCGGCTCCCCGGCCGAGCACGATGCTCACCTCTCCGGGGAACTCGGCTTCATACCCACTGGCCGCTCCCGCGCCGATTCGTTGCTCACAGAGACCGACGACTCGCTGCCCTTCGAGCCGCTCAAATGCGACGGAGAGAAGGTGAAGCGCAGAGGATCCCCGGGTCGCTCCCGGGTCAAACAGGTGAGGTTCCAATGCATTAAGAATATTTCAGCATCTGCCATCCATTTTCTTGTCTTGCATATTAGCTTGATCTAAATGATCAAGCTAATGTATGGCTGTGGATTTTAGGGGCGGAGCAACAGTTTTCCAGGGAAGCGGCGTCCCCGTGGAGGTGGTGGAGGGAGGGGACGTGGTGGGAGGTCGCGGCTCAAAGCGATGGCCTCCTGCATCGATGCCTTCCTGGTACGCTGGAACCTGAACACAGCTCAGATAGGGCGTTCTTAGCTAGTGTTGTATTAGTTCTTTTATTATCGTCATTCTAGACATTTTCATTGAATTCTTGTGTTCCTCCACAGCTCAGCATAACTTCCGACACTGGACTTAATAAGGAGGAAGAGGATGAGGAAGACGACACCATGCAGAATACCGTGGTGCTCTTCTCAAACACCGATAAGTTTGTCTTGCTGCAGGTATCTGTCATTCTTTGGCTTTTTCATTTGCATGTCCTATTTGCATACATTTTCAATGTCAAGACTTGCAGATGGTTCTGTAATTGCTTTAACATATATTGAGTATTCTTTTCCTCCTTCTGTTGTTTTTTTTTTTTCCCCACCCCTCTCTTCCCAGGACATGTGTGTCGTTTGTGGCAGTTTTGGTAAAGGCGTGGAGGGCCAGTTGTTGGCCTGTGCTCAGTGTGCTCAGTGTTATCATCCTTACTGTGTGAACAGTAAGGTAAGCGATACAGTTTTTTTCCTCTTATTTTGACTCCGTGGGTTAGCTTTTGAAGTCCAGCTTGGATCAATACTGTACCGTCTTCATGATCTTCTCCGCAGATCACAAAGATGATGCTTCGCAAAGGCTGGCGCTGTTTGGAATGTATTGTATGTGAGGTGTGTGGGAAGGCCTCTGACCCCTCGCGCCTGCTGCTGTGTGACGACTGCGATGTTAGCTACCACACTTACTGCCTGGACCCGCCCCTGCACACTGTACCCAAGGGCGGCTGGAAGTGTAAATGGTAAAAAAAAAAAAAACGGTTGGCCCACGATGCCTTGTTCTTGTAGCTTTAAATGAGGCCAAATGAAAATCAAGTCTCTCTGATTTGCATATTATGTAAAATATTTGTGCATTAGTGATGCAGAGGCCCAGTTCGCTGCTTCTGGTTTCTGTGGAAACAAAGGAGAACTTACGACTACTTTGCTTGGCTGTGATAACTTTATTACACCTAAATTCATATCTAACACCAGTGTATGGATTTAAGCAGTGGTGGAAGAAGTACTCAGAACGTTTACTTAGGTAAAAGTACAAATACATCGACACAAAAGTACTCTAGTTGAAGTGAAAGTAAATAGCTCTGTCCTTGTACAGAGCCTATAATATGAGACCATGCAACCTGATTGTTGGCCTGTGGGTTTAATGTCGCCCACTGCATGTTCATAATATATTGTTAAATCTCACCCAGTAATACATTTCAAATTCATGATACTTTTTCCTTAATGTTTTCAGAATTAATGAATATTGTTTTTTCAAGATTACGTGTCTGTTTTTAACAGACTTATTAATAGCCAATTCACTAATGTGAGGTGTTTATAACAAAATACAAAACAAAAAAAACCTGCCACAGTTTGATGATGGATGCGTCACACGGTCCCCTTTGGAGGTGACAGTCTGGCCAGTGGCCCACAGCTCATTTGAGTTGGACACCCTGTGCTTTAGAGGCATACATCCAGATTTTATTTTAAAACTAAAGTAACGCAACTGTGCTAGAAATGTAGCAAACATATAAATGACTAAGTAGATAAATTAATATGGATATTTATTTTGAAATGTAGTGGAGCAAAAGTCTCAAAAATGAATATGCTCAAGTATATTTTTCAAGTTTCCATTCTAACTTAATTACAATAACAAAGTTCTTGTACTGGATCTAAGTTTGCCACTGGTTGTGTGCAGGTGTGTGTGCTGCGTGCAGTGCGGCTCCAACTCGCCGGGGTTTCACTGCGAGTGGCAGAACAACTACACCCACTGTGGTCCCTGCGCCAGCCTTGTCACCTGCCCTGTGTGCCGGGAGAACTTCATGGAGGAGGAGCTGCTGCTGCAGTGTCAGCACTGCGACCGGTGGGTGTCAGCTCGGCTCATTAGACTCCCACTAATGAAGACTAGCGGGGAATATATTATTGATTCATCTTATTAAAAATTCCATATCATCTTTGTGAAATGTAACTTGTGTGTGACTTGTGATCCGTTAAGATCGTGTGTGCTGATGCGTTTCTGTGCACGTCTTCCTAGATGGGTGCACGCCGTGTGTGAGAGTCTGTACACGGAAGACGAGGTGGAGCAAGCCTCTGATGAGGGCTTTGCATGCACGTCCTGCACTCCCTACGTTCCAAAACCAGTCGGTAAGTTCTGAGGACATGTCATGAATGCTGCTGATGTAGGAGCATGGTGTCAGTGAGGTTCAGCTTTATGCCTTGGCCCATAATGCCGTTTTTAGCACTTTTTGTGTTTTTAGCAATTCTCACAGCAACAATAAAACACCAGGTTACATCTAAATGATAATTTCCAACTGTACTTAAGTCCATTACTGGTCAAATGGCCAGATATTCCACACTGCGTATTAGAAAATTGTTTCATGCGAATTTCGCGTAGACTACTTTTATTATGTCATTGAGCATGGGTGAAGCTTGAAATGGATTATATAGTTGCATATATTATACTAAGAAATGTCTGGCATTCCTGTGTGCATATGAAGTGACCCCACATGGGGTCGTGACCCTGAGGTTGAGAATGTCTGCTCTATTTTATTTTGTCTTTGCAGTAGTGGAGTCGGCCATCATGGCTTCAATAAAGATCAAAGAGCCAGGTGAGTTGGAAGTGCCGCCCAATTTCTAAAATTCTATTGGTGGTCAGCTTTTTCTTGTTTTATTTTTGGGTCACTCAGATTTGCAAATACCATATTTTACAGAGCCCCAGTTTTACCGGTTGGAGGGTGTGTGGCTGACGGAGTCGGGGATGTCCCTGCTTCGCAGCATCTCCATGTCTCCCCTGCACAAGAGACGGCAGCGCCGCTCTCGCCTTGGCACACTGTGTGGGGATGGAGGACCTGATGGTCTGGAGATGAAGGAGGGAGAAGGCGATGGGGAAGAGGGCAAAGGTTGGCACTGCTTGGTCTCTCCCTGGAAAAGTATTTTTACGCATTTGGCTTTTAACTATTGAGTAATTTCTATTTTCCATCTGTTTTTAGGCTGTGGGGATGCCATGGAGTGTGAGCCCAAGATGGAGAACCCCGGTAGCCCTGAGAGAGAGATGGGCGCAGAGGGAGGCGCTGACGGCATGTCTTACTGTGAGGGGGTGAAAGGGGGAGCAGAGGAGATGGACGATAGCAAGAAAAGAAAAAGGAAACCCTACAGACCTGGTGGGTAGATACAACAAATGGTTGAGAAACAATAATTGTAATTGCGATATTATAACCTAGCAACTAGTGGCATTGATTGATAAGTTAGAACAGTTTATGAAGTTCAGAAAATGGCTTGCTGCATAACTTCACTGTAATGCAGCCTTAAAGGCAACATACAACTATATTATGATCAACTATATGTGACAGTGACTGGTGAAAGGTGGATCAAGTCGGGAAACTCCGAAGTCCTCCAAATCAACTTGAAAACTTTTTTTAATATATATATATATATGTTTTTTTTTATTTTTATTTTTTTATTTCATATTACAAAATTTTGTTGAAGATCCCACTCAATATAACAAACAACAGGTTAAGGATCACTCAATACTTACAGTTTGTCACCAAAGTAAGCTTCTTTTTTTTTTGTCTCTGTCTGTCCGGGGCGTATTGTGTGGGCGTGGTTATCTGTTCGCATCTTTTGTTTCATTGGCTGTTGTTCCAGAGTTTCGTTTGAAACCCCTCCCATAAACAAACTGCAACACAGCGTCATTGTCAACAGAAGTATAGATGATTTCGATCTATGACGAATTAAAGTTTCACGAGTTCTGCACTTTTTTTTTTTCACTCTCAACTCATTTTCAAACTGAGTTTTGGAGTTACCTCTCTTGTTGACCTCGAGAGAACTGCACGAACGGCGATCTCTTTAAAAGATCTGCGCAAATGCAGATCAGGATAATCCTTTGATATTCAGTGTGATGTCAAGTCAGGATGTGAAACCGTGTTTGTAAAATAAGGTCATAAATTAAACCGAACTACACCGGGTCTTCGCATGGTAAAAAAAAAAAATGTTGCGCCGCAGCGCATCAGAGGACATGAAGAAGACCTGATGTCACTTCCGTAACAACGTATTAAAGAAACAATAACAGATAAACACCAGAAGCAAGAAATTTCACTTCTCCATGAAAACATCACCGCTGTTGCTATGAATTATTAGAACAGGGTGGCAGAAGCTCTCATTTGTATCGCCGTGCTGGCAACGGGAGGCGGGGTGCTCCCAGACATCACCAATTCCCATAATGCACTGGTTTGAAAAGTGAAAGATCAGGGAAAGTGCCACTTTCATAAAACTTATTGTTATAAAACAATAAAGTCAGGAAATGGGAATGTTTAGAAGTTACAGAATAACAGAGGGGTCATGCTACTATCCTCTGCGCTTCCCCTTCTCTCCGTCACATTTGAGCGACATTTGTGCAGCAAGTCGTCAGTCTCTGAGCAACGAATTGGCGAGGGAGGGGCCAGAGGGTATGAAGCCGAGTTCCCCGGATAGGTGAGCGTCGTGCTCGGCCGGGGAGCTGAGGAAACAGCTGCTGCTCTCGTCTCCGTGGCTCGTGTTGGACGCGTCGCCCAGCAGCTCCACCTTCATCTGCCGCTCAAGCAAAAAAAGAATTATTTAAAATTAAAGGATTATCTGTAATTATGCATTTTCCAATATTTTTTTTATAACTGAATGATTCAAGTAAATATTAATGAAAAGTAAAAAACATTAATGTTATTTTTTTATACTCTCTATACTATACACACTTTAACCCACTGACACTGACAGGTAGTCGAGTGGTAGGAGGTTGTGTTAACCAGCTATTGTTCCCATCCATTACCTGCCTCTGAAGAGTGAAAAACTTCTGGATCTATAGGTGTTTTTTCCCACCACAGGACCTTTTTCATAGTTCTAAGAACTTTGGGAGGAGCCCTCCCTTGTTTGTGTCCGCACTGCAGGAACTAGGAACATTCGTAGTTTTTGAGGAACTTCTTTTAGCTCCTACTCCAGGGCAGGGACCTCCCAGGTCCCTTGGAATGAGTTGGCCGATAAAGTCGTATCGCTCTAGGTGTGGACCATCCCACGTACACTCAGCGGTGATAAAAATAACCCAAAATAAATAGTATTTCTTGTGGATGTACTTATTTCATTGATTTTATTTTCCGACGTTAAAATTGAATGAATTAATGTGTGCCCCGCGTGCGGTGTCCCGATGCAAGCTTTTAAATGACGTCTTGTAGATCTAATATGAGTGAAGATCCAGCAACTGGATTGCTTATTTCTCACCTTAAATTTGCTTAGAAACAGGTTTTAGTTTACTGATACGGTGAACTCCGTGAAAGTTACGGAGTAAATACAACACGGAATTCTCACTGAAACCCTGTTGGGTGACGTCAGAGTTCCAGTGCAGTGCAAATACAACCAGGAAAAAAAAGCCCTTGATGGTTTGTTTGGTTCTCGGGGGACCTCCCCTGTTCCTAGTTCCCCTCAGGGAGTCCCCAGAACGGTTCGGTGCGAAAAATGCCTTTTGAGGGGCGTTTCTCTGCTAGATGAGATTAGGTGTACCAACATTCAAATAAGCAGATCTTCTCCAAATATTTTCAGATTTCAATGTATGACACATCATTTGAAGCTTACAACCCTAACCACTTTCATGATCTGTAACTGAACACTGACCATGGCCTACTTGAGACCCAAAACACAAGTCGCTGTCACATATTACAATCTCAGTCGATATATAACCACAATATCGTTGATATTATCAATATAGAGCGCCCAGTACTACTACAAGCGTACAGTAACTTCAGTACAAATGATGCTGAGATTAAGCTGCTTTTTAAATGTGTGCAGGCATCGGAGGCTTCATGGTCCGGCAGAGAAAATGTCACACGCGAATGAAGAAAGGATTCTTCGCCCAGTTGGCTGGAGAGACAACTTTGGATGGACAGCCTTTAGAGAGAACCATCGAGGAAGGTTTGTGATGACGGCAGATGGCTTGTTTTGATAGACCATAAAAATATGTAACTCAATATTCAAAACAAAACTTTTTCTCCCCTGAAATTGCAATTCTTCTTTCATAGGTCCCCACCCGGACACGGACAACATCATGGACCCTAAACCAGTGGAGGGCGAGGAGCAAGCGAAGAAGCGGCGCGGGAGAAAGAAGAGCAAACTGGAGGACATGTTTCCTGCTTATCTGCAGGTGTGTGGCCGCTCTTTTCCTCACACTTCTTGCGACTGTAAACCTCACTGCATCCAGTGCTACAACCTGACTTCTCTAAATCTGTGTGGACGATAGGAGGCTTTCTTCGGGAAGACGCTGATGGACCTGAGTAAGAGATCTGTCATGGTGTCCCCGGCGCAGAGGCCTGGAATGTGCCCTTCCCGACCCCCGCTGCCAGCGCTGCCTGGGGTCAGACCTCCTGCCCCGGAGAGTAAGTCCCCAAACTCGACGACTCTCCTAAATGTTTTAACCTGTGGAAGCGGTCCGTACAACCTCTGACCTTTTTGCGCCTCTTTTTACCTAGACGAGGCCAAGGATAGGGTGGTGGAGGCTACTCTGCCTCTCAAGCACGAGGTGGCTGAAGCCCCCCAGACTCAGGGAGAGGGAGCAAGTGAGTGAGAACTCTGGCCAAAATATGGCTTCTGGTTTTAACCCGAGACTACATACTAGGGCTGTCAACATTGGACAAAATCACGTTTGAATGCTCCTTCTGAAAAAACATACATTTAAATATCTATTGCAATGGGGGGGATACATACATACATGCATACATACATACATAAATTCAAACATTGGTTGTTCATTTTGTGTCTTTGTAGGAGTTTCTACGCCTTCCTCATCCATGAAAGACCAGGCCTCAACTGATCCCCAAGTCTCTGACGCAGATAAAAGTGAAGGTCTTTTCTTTATTGTAGGAGTTGCAATCTTCAGAAATCCTCGGTTGCTGATATCCCTCTTGCTGATTCATGTTGGTTGAATGTATTAGGTCTTCCACAAGGAGTGGAGAGTCAAGACTCTGAGCAGTTCTTCCGGAAAGTTCTGGGGGTATCGGACGGTTCCTCTTTGGAGGGCATGAGGCCCATCTTGGAGGGTAGTAAGGGAGAGCTCAGCCGTGGCGCTCTGCCACAGAGACCTCTCCTGTCAGGTGGGTCACATTTGGCAAACCTCGATTGATGCCTTTTCTCAGTATGAATAGACTTGCGCAACAGATCGTCAATTTACTGATTCATTATTTATTTTTTCCTTTTATATTTTCATGGTATATTTCTTAAAGGGTCCCTGCCCTCAGCCGGAATGATGGATTCCTTCCCCGGACTTTCTCAGTCTCCATTCTTTGACATGCGGTAGGAGAAAAAACAAAACCTCCATTGTCCCACATGTATCACACTATTCTCCATTATGTCATGGTGCTCTAATTTCAACAGCAAAACAGAAATATTTTCCCATCTTGATATGCTCAGTGACCGTGGAGGGCTGTTTAGTCCAGATGGGGGCGAAGAGAGTCCCTGGGCCACCCCCTCCACTCCTGCCACCCCCTCCACCCCACCAACCCCCACTGAGGCCGAGGGCGATGGGCTTTCCTACAACCAACGCAGTCTGCAGCGCTGGGAGAAAGACGAGGAGCTGGGAGAGCTCTCGACCATTTCGCCTGTGCTCTACGCCAACACCAATTTCCCCACACTGAAACAGGATTATCCAGGTGGGTGTCAAGGGGCTGGTGCTCTCTCTAGCTTTGGAATGTGGCTTTAAAATGAAGTTGTGCCCAAGTGATTGTTTTTTTCTTTTATTTTATTTTTTTTTAAAGTTAAGTTTAAAATGGGGTATATATTATCACACTCATCACAACAGATTGGGCGAGTCGCTGTAAGCAGATTATGAAGATCTGGAGGAAGGTATCAGCCGCTGACAAGGTTCCTTTTCTGGTAAATTCTGTCTCTTGATAAAATGAAAAATGTATTTATATTGTTTTTATTTTTTTAACACAACTGAAAGTACTTTACAACCAATACCACCCATTAACTCTGTCATACAGTTAAAATTAACAAAGACAATTAAATTGTTATTGGGAATTGTATGAGAATGAATCATCAAGTAACATTTCATCATTGCGACTGCCCTATTTTACTTTTTTTTTTAATGTTACATTTTTAGCAAAAGGCCAAAGATAATAGAGCAGCTCAGCGTATCAATAAGGCACAAAAGGTGAGTTAAGAAAGTAACTAGTGTTAGAAATAAATACTTTTCATTTAGGAACTTAATGAAGGCCATTCTTTGATCACTTTTTTTTTTCACTTTTTAAAGCAGGCAGAGAGCCAGGTGTGCCGGCCAATCAAGACTGAACCAGGCCGTCTGAAGGGAGAACGACCTAGTCTGCACCTCCAGATCCCTCCACCCTCAGGCTCCGTCTCCACCCCTTCCCAACCCAGCTCTGCAGAGAGCCCGTTTCCGTTCACTTCAAATCAAGGGTCGTCTTCCACTTTTTTCCCCGATGGACCGGTTAAGACTCCAGGATCAGCCGAAATCCAGACTGACCCCTTTGCCAAGCTGCCTCCTCAGTCCCCACACCCTCACTCTCACTCCAATACACCCTTTTCCCAGGCGGGGACCAGCCCCTTGCAGGCGACCTCCTCAGGTTATCCCCCTTCTGGCCCACAGGGTCCACCTCAGGGACGGCCAGCCAGTCTCGGCCCCTTCGACATGCAACCAGGGACCCCTGGTACTCCCCGGCGGGCCCAGCAGGTTGACCCCTATTTCAGATCACAATTACAGCAGCAACAGCCACAGCACGGCTCTCAGGAGTTCCTGGGTCCCCCAGAAAGTCCTCGATCAAGGGGCGCGGGGCCCGGGGAGTCGCCTCTTTTCTCTCCAACCCACACCACCCCATATGGAGACCCTTTCCGAAGCCAGCAAGGGATGGGCCGCCAGGAGTATGGTTCATCCCCATCCCCTTCTGCGGTGGCCTCTTCACCTGTGGGCATGGGGCAGTACAGGGCTGATATGAACGCACCCTCCCCTCGTTCTTCTTCAATGGGACGGGCCGACATGGCCGTCGGTTCCCCTGCTGGAATGCTGGAGACAGGGGAAGGTTTGTTCAAGGCACCTATGACGCCACGGATGCACCAAGGGGAGGGTGGGGTACTTCATCCTGGAGCTTCCCCTAGCCACTCTTCAGAGGTCTACAGGCAGTCTCCCAATATGCCTTTCTCTGATCCCTACAGCCAGCCTCCACTCACTCCCAAACCTCAGTCTGGAGAGAGCTGCTCCCCTGTGCCTCAGAGGCACCCTGCGCAGGAACAATGTCCCAGGGTGCCCTCCAGCCCACAGTCCCAGGGCAGCGCTCAGTCTCCTCTTACTCCAGGTGGACTATCAAATGATGCTTTTTCAGTCCAGTCTCCAGTGAACCCTCGGTTCCAATCTCCCGACCCTTACTCCCGCCCGCCCTCACGGCCACAGTCCAGAGATCCTTTCGCTGCTCTCCACAAGCCCCCTCGACCCGCATCTGCTGCACCAGAAGGAACCCCAAGTTATAGAGGCTCGCCACATCCCATCCAACCAACTCCAACCCCTCCCATATCTAATCCTATCGGGGATCCTCTTTCTGGGAAGCCCTCGGTACCTCCTCCCTTCACCCGCAGTCCTAGCGCAGGCAGCTATCAAATGACTCAGCAGCAGGCTCCGATGGGTCAGGTTCAGCTTCAACACCAACACCAACAACAAGCCCAGCAAACTATGGTGACCGACAACTTCACTGCCAGAGTGCTGCCTCCTGGATCTCAAGACCCCACAACTGTCCGCCCTCCAGATTCATCCCATCAGTCAGCCATGCTGGGCACTCAAGAAATGCCTGACATGTCTGTGGTGCAGGATCCTGCCTTAGTGGGTCTCAGTCCCTCTGAATTGGAGAAACACAGACAGGTATCTACAAAGCATGAAAGTAAATGTTTTCCTTTACAGACGTTTCAGGTTTGGTAACCAATTTCTCTCATCTCTCGCAGCGCCAGAAACTGAGGGAGTTCTTAATTAGACAGCAAATGCAAAGAAACTCCATGAGGCAAGAGAAAGAGGCCGCCGCTGCCAGCAATGCTGCTCCTGTTTGGCCTGGAGGAGAAATGTCCCAGAAAGCTCCGCCCCCTTATCCACAGGTAAGAGTAAAGACGGGCAAAGTATTGGCACTGACCTTCAACCCTAGCTAGAGACTTGTAAAAAACAGGATTACTTGTATCTTCAGAGGTTTTTACCTGTAACTTGCACTTTACTACTTAAGATGGACACCACTAAAAATACATTTTGGACTTAACCGGAGAGGTCAGGAAGCAGAGGACTTTGAGTATATGGGTCTTTTTGTTGCGGTTTATCTATGATTTACTAACTGGGCTGACTCTTTTAGGATCGTGTTGCTGCTACTAACCCTGGAGCCCAGGCTGCTTTGGCACGAAAGATGCCCATGGCTGTTGGTGCAATGGATGAGAAGCTAAATCGGCCACCACCTACAGGAACCCCTGCAATTATGGATCCTAATGCACTTAGGTAAACATTTACTAACATTTGAAATACCTGAAATGGAAAATTTGTTAGACTTCCACTGTTGGTACTTTTAAAATTTATATTAAAAAAAATTGAATTTTTGTTATACTTTCGTTGGATCCCAATGATCAAATGTGACTGCAATCACAATAATTGTGAAAGGTATCTTTTGTAAACGGTATTTATTTATTTATTTATTATTTTTTCTTTTTCTTTCCCTTTATAGACCCACAGGACCCGCCAATCCCCAAGGCATGTATGCCCGTCCTCCCTTCCCTACTCAGTGGCAGGGCCAGGTACCTGGCCCACGGCGGTTCCCCCAGCCTGGAATGGAGGCAATGGGCCCCAGGCATCACCTTGGCACAGTTGTTAACATGCAGGCAATGCAGGGAATGGTAAACCCTCGCGCCATGATGTCCGGACCCGGAGGAGAACCCTTGCAGCCCATGGGGCAGGGACCCCCGCCACAGTTCATTGAGTTACGGCACAATTCCCAGAGATTACCTCTGGGACCTCATTTCATACCCCGGGGGCCACAGCCCAGACCACGTCTTTATGTCCCACAGCAGGACATGACCGCACCTTATGTTCATCAGCATCCCATTGTTCCGTCTGGTGACATTCAAGCGGAGGGGGTTAGAGACTCCCAGCTGGGTCTACAGCAAGGTGGGCTCTCGATGCTGATGCCTCAGCAGGCCGCTGGCCCTGCAGCACAACAGGCCCAACTTCAGACACAAGCAGCAACTCTCACCACAAACCCTGGCAGCAACCAGCAGCATCCGCCTCCACAGTCCAGCATGGTGGCAGAGCCTCAGGTGGAACCAAATGTGGACCTGCCGGAACCTGATCTGGAGGGACTAGGCGACGCACCTGGAGACGGCGGTGTCGAAGATGAGGATGATTTGGCTCTTGACCTGGACCCTGATAAAGGGGACGATGACCTGGGCAACCTTGACAATCTGGAAACAACTGATCCGCATCTCGATGACCTACTCAACAGTGATGAGTTTGATCTTTTGGCTTACACTGACCCTGAACTGGACCAAGGAGACCCCAAGGATGTCTTCTCTGACCAGCTTCGGTTAGTAGAAGCAGAAAGTGAAGCGCCTTCATCTTCTGCATCAGTAGATGTCAAAGTAGAAGAGAAACCAAAGGTGGAGCCTGGACAGAATTCAATGACATCAGCCACCACTGTGCTGCAGCCACCATCTTCAGATACTGTTGACTCCTCCAAAATAAAACTAGAGGACAGAGGCCTAACCCCACAGCTGCAGGCAGGACAGACTGTCATTAAAGATGAAATGGGAGAAGCCGTATCCATGTTACTTGGTGGCGCCGTACCGCCAGGGAAGCCCACAGAGCCAGAGCTTCCATCTGCTTCTCTCAGTTCTGTTCGGTTGGGGGGCCTTCCATATCCCCTGCCCACCCAAGCTGATCCTCTGTCCTTCCCCCCTGCCACCCCACACCCAGACCTGGGGGATGATCCTTTAGGGCTGCCTGATGTAGGGGGCCAGCACTCCCCTGCTGTAGATTTGGCTAAGGTAGAGAGTTCTTTAGATGGAGAACTGCCTCTTTTGATCCAAGATCTACTGGAGCATGAGAAGAAGGAACAACAAAAGCAGCAGCAGCAGCAGCAGCAGCAGCAGCAGCAGCAGCAGCTCAGCTCACTGCACCAGAATGCGATGCCGCCCCACATGCCAGGCATGACAGGTCAGCAGTCTAACCCGCAGGCAGCCAGTCAGATGATGCTGCACCAACACCACCGTCCACCGCCCCATGGAATGATGGGCCAGTCAGGGATGGTACCACGTCCTCCAAACACCCTGCAGCCACAGCAGCAGCAAAGGTTCATGGGAGCAGGAATGCCACCTCCACCTCATGTGGCTTTAGCTCAACAGCAAGCCATGATGAGGATGGGACAGCCTGGAGGCATGCACCCAGGGCTTAACCATCAACCCCAGCAGCAACAAATGGTCAAACAGTCACCTCTGCCCAACAACTTCTTTCCCGATAAAGGCGAGTAGTGCTATCTTGTACTATCATCTCACCATATGTTATAAGGTGTTTGTTTACCTGCATTACTGACTGTATTTTGATTTGTTTCTTACAGATTTAGATACATTTGTTGCTGATGACATCATGGACCCTATAGCCAAGGCAAAGATGGTGGCTCTCAAAGGCATCAAGAGAGTGCTAGCACAGGATCCAATGGGTGTTCCCCCGGGAATAAACAGGTACTTTTTAAGTTGCAACTAATTTGTAACAAAAGTAACTTGTTAAGTGATTTTAAATGCTGAAAATACAGGTTTGTTAAAATTGGAATGCCATACCTGCCAACCTACACACACTTTTGGGTACCAACTATACAATTTTTGTGAAAATATGCAGGTACCAAATGCCAGCCGAAACTATGCAAAATGTTTTTATATCTGTCTGTCTGTCTGTCTGTCTGTCTGTCTGTCTGTCTGTCTGTCTGTCTGTCTGTCTGTCTGTCTGTCTGTCTGTCTGTCTGTCTGTCTGTCTGTCTGTCTGTCTGTCTGTCTGTCTGTCTGTCACCAGAATTGGTCGCTTTTCACCGGCCTATCGGTGTCCGATATATTTTCCAATTCTCTGCCAGTGAAATGTACACACCCTATACTGTGCTTATGTACTGTACTCGTAAAAATACTCCAATACTCAAACCTGATACCAACGTAATGCAACATAGTTATGTAGTTGACGCTCAAAAAAAGAGCGAAAGGAAGAAAATGACAGCTGTTTAGAGGTACTTCAACGTAAACTAAGAAGATTAGATAAATTGTTTATTTATCGCTTGACAATATTCCAACATTATGCAGACTGCAGATCTATCACTGTCACAGCCAAGCTCCGCTTGTGATGATTTTGAGACCTGATTCTTGACGAGTCACTCAGTAAAACGAGTTGTTCGATTTGATTCAGTTGGTTTAACGCACGGTGAGTGAAGAAGGACTTCCAGTGAACGAAAGTGAGAAGAGTCAGCCATTTATTCGTTTTTTTTTTGTAATGATTGCAATTTATTTGCGAAGCACCATATAGATATTATATAAATGTATATTTGCACTTCAAGTGAAATAGACTTTTATTTGAAGTTTGAACTAGATATTTCCATGTTAGTTATATGTTGGGTCCTACTAAAACTCAGTGAGAGTTACAGGTTGAATTATACTGAAACTTGCCCGGCCCTATATTTAATTGGAACTCAGTGACAGTTTCATGTTCTATTATTGTTCCATAGTGAATAATGAACAATAATACACAGTGTCAAAATCAGCAATCTCATTATTGCGGTAACTAAAAATTGCACCGGTAGTCTGTAGGTGCAGCTGTCCAATCCGTGAGTGTGATCAGGTCACGTGATGTATTTTTCATTGACGTAGAGCAGATCTGAATCTGCAAGTCAGACTTAAAAAAAACAACTCTGAAATAGGAATTGGCCAAGAAAATTGCAATCGGTTCATCTCCAGTTGGTAATGTTCTGTAACTTAACCAGATGATGCATTTCAAGGGGTATATCCTAATGTTCTGAATTTGTACACTGTATATAGTTAGCTGTAGTATCTTGCATACAATGTGATGAGCCTCGTTACGAGATGACTACAGTGTGAATAACTGGAGTCATTTCGCTGCAGTGACTCAAACACCACGGAGACTCCATGTTCCACTGTTGTGGTACTCAAAATATTTTCCCAAGCTTGGCGGGTCTGAAATGCTTGCATATTACCCCACAATTTGATTTTGAAACAGGATGCCATGATGCAATTATGAAGTGATTCTCAATTATTTGGATATTTAGTTTCATCTGCGTTTGTCTGTATAGACTGATAACGTTAGCCTAATTCCAACATACACATAGTGCCACCCCCCAGCTGTTTTCATCATATTTATCCTATCCTTTACATTGTACCTACATTCTACTGCATTTATTCATAATATATTTTTGGTTCCCCAAACATAAATGTTTGTATAGACCCATTGCCTTTTGTAGACTCAAACTTGTTTATTTATGAGATGTAAAAGGACCACATAGTTTAAATTATCACTTGAGTGGGCGGAAACCCTCTACACAACATTGATACTGTTCGCTATACATAAAAGTGTTTTTCTTTGCTTTCTCTTCAGACAACAGGTTTCTCTGCTTGCCCAGAGATTGGCTTCTGCCCCAGGAGCAGATCCACATAGTCAACCTGTGCCTGGATCATCCAAGGTATGTCTTCTCAGTGAGAATAAAGAAAATGTTTTTAATTTTCCTTTCATGTATTCACATGTATATTTCAAATCTATTAAAATCTATTCTATAACGTTTTTCCGTAGGAGGGAGAAATTGCTGATACTATCCAGCCGAGACCTAACCCTCCCCAGTTTGTGCAAGGCATCATCAGTATGTTTGAAATACGCCATGATTTCTTAAGATGAATGGTTTATGGTTCATGCATTGAAATAATTCATCATTTTATCAATTGTTCATGCTCGTATTCTCTTCTGCTGTAGATGATGCAGAACAACACCAGTATGAAGAATGGCTTCTACATACCCAGCAGTTACTCCAGATGCAATTGAAATTTTTAGAGGAGCAGATTGGAGCTCACCGAAAGTCCCGCAAGGCACTTTGTGCCAAGCAGCGCACTGCTAAGAAAGCTGGCAGAGAGTTTGCTGAGGCAGATGCAGAAAAACTTAAGCTGGTCACAGAAGAACAGAGCAAGATTCAGAAACAACTTGATCAAGTGAGATTTACATAAAAATTGTAAACTTTCACCTTCTCCCCTGTCATGAATGCCTTTAACTAATGTACCTTTCATATCTGTTGTGTTTAGGTACGCAAACAACAGAAGGAGCATACCAATCTAATAGCAGAGTACAAAAGCAAACAGCAGCAGCACCAGCAGGGGTCAGGGCTTCTTAACCCAGGACCTTCCTCACAGGGCCCGCCTCACATGCTCTCCAAGATGCCTGGCCAAATGATGATGGGCCCACAGGGGACTCCAATGATGGGCCAGGCCCCTGGCATGATGCCTCAGGGTGGGATGCCAGTCAGAATGCCCCAAGCACAGCCATTCATAGGGGGGCCCCAAACGCAGAACCCAGCAGCTCTAGGACCCCGGGCCCCTGGTCATCCTGGTCATCCTGGTGCCTCTGCAGTTTTCTTTCCACAGGGGCCCGGGATGCAAGGTGCAGACCAAAGGCTTCTCCAAGAAAGACAACTTCAACATAGGATGCAGATGGCAAAACTCCAACAGCAACAGGCAATGATGGGCCAGCAGCCGATTTCACACCCAACCCAACAACCTGGTATGATGACACAGCCACAGCCTGGAATGGTGGCTAACCCACTCATAGCTCAACAACAACCACACATCCAACAAGGAATGCTTGTTAACCAGGCAAACCAGCAAAGCATGATGCAAGTTCCCCAGGGAATTGCTGGAGGTCAGCCTGCGACCCAGCCACCACAGAACCTTTTAGGAGGCCAGCCTGTCAACCAGCCTCAGGGTATGATGGCTGCGCAGGCTGGGATGATGGTAAATCAGCCTGTTGGACCACCTCAACAGCAGCAGAGGCCCCAAGTTATGATTGGTCAACAAGGACTGGTTGGATCTCCAAGTCATCCTGGCCTCAGGAGTCCCCAGGCCCAGCTGAATCCACAACAACAGAACATCCTGGCCCAGCGCATGCTTGCATCTCAGCAGCAGCAGAATGCTGCCCAGCTTCAGCAGCAACAACAGATGACACAACAAAGACAGCCACAACAAGGGATGAATCAAACAAGCCAAGAGCAAACAATGTCTGAACCATCTACCCCGCAAATGGGGTCCTCACCGTCAGCTGGAAGCATCACCCCCCAACCACAGGCTGGCATCGAGGGCCTGCAAAAGGGCTTCCCACAAGATTTGCAGAACTCAGGCCCCAAAGAGCGAGGAATGCTTAGTCCTGATCCAAGAACCCCATCACAGCAAAGTGGACCCCCCACTCCCAATCAGATGGCCCAACCAAGCTCCATGGGTGATCAAATTGACTTAGGACAACAGCAGCAGCAACAACAACAACAACAAAATCAAGGTTACACAGTCCAGAAGCCACAACCAAATATGCTTTCTCAAATGAATCCTCAGCAGCAGCATTCCCAGGCGCATCTAAATGCTGACAAGCCTGGTTTGGTTACAATAAAGCAAGAGGGGCAGCAGATAGATTACTTAACCCAACAGCATCAACAACAACAGCAACATCAACAACAGCAGCAAACTGTTCAGAATGTCCTGCAGCAGTCCCAAGATCCTTCCAAACAGCAACATGAAGGAATGAGCCAAATGCAGAATGTTGTTGGCCAGAACCCTCAGCTGCAATCCGGTATGGTTGGGCATCCTAGTCCACAGCAGCAAGCCCTAATGGCGCAGCAGCAAAAACAACAGGCCATGTTGGGCATGATGAAAGCACAGCAGCAAGGGATGATGGTCCCGAGACCCGGGATTCCACAAGGCCAGATCCGCATGCCTATCAACATTCAAGCTATTATTGCTCAGAATCCCCAGCTTCGCAATCTACCTCCAAATCAGCAGATACAACATATACAGGCAATGATTGCCCAGCGGCAGCTCCAGCAGGGTCAGTTGTTGAGGATGTCAATGGGCCAGGGCCAGCCAGGCCAGATGAGGCCTCAGATCCCACCAGGGCAGGTACAACAAATGGGACAGCGGATGCCAGGTATAGAAGGCCAGCAGATGTCCTTTACAGCAATGGGGAAACCAGGAGTTATGGGTTCACCTCAGCAGTCAGGGATGGCTCCTCAAATGCAACAAGGAATGATGGCCCCTAGTCAACACCTACAAGTGGGCCAAATAATGCAGCCGCAGCAAATGATTAGAGGCCAGATGCCAATGGCACGTCTGCCAATGGACCAAAGTCGAATAGTTAGGCCTATTTCTCCACGGCAGGCTCTCCCTAACTCACCTGGTGATCCACAGCGACATGCCATGGCCCAGGCGCAGGCTCAGGCTATGGGGTTGCGCCAACCCACTCCCAATCAACACCACCAATCTTACATTGGTGCAGGACGCATGCCAGGCTCCCCATCCCATGCGGGTTATCCAAGAAGTTCCTCACACCAGAGACTTGAGACAGGCATGAGCCATGCCACTCCTGGCACCCCTCATTCAACCCACATCCCTTCCCCTTCAGTAACTGATGGAGGAGCTGGGAGGGGGAGTCAATACAACCAAGTAAAGGCATCTCCACTCAGGTCTCCTGGAGCTAAAAGCCCGCTTCATTACATAGGACTGAAGGCAGAGCCTCACACATCCACTAATGAAAGGTCTCAAACAGTTCCTCTCAATGGGCCACAACAAGTTGAATACGCCCAGCAAAGGTGTACAGAAGGCCACGTTACTCAGACACATCCTGGTTCCGGAGAAGGCGGTCTGTGCAAGATGACCTTGCAGAACATCAAACAGGAGCCAAGGGAGGTTCAGTGTGACAGCGAGGGACCTCATACTCACACTGGGGAAATAAAGAGAGAAGCCACTAGTGAACACATTACACACTCTGGCAACAGTGCAAGCTTTGTCAACACTGGGAACATGACGGGGGACCCTGGGGCTCAAACCAGATCTGAGACTGGACAGCAACTACTCCAGAAACTACTAAGAACCAAGAACCTCCAGCTGGCTGCTCAGAGGCCCTCCGAAGGAATCCACAATGAGATCAATGGCCACATCAACAGCAAACTGGCCATGCTTGAACAGAAACTTCAAGGGACCCCGCGCAATATGGAGGTGACATTTAGGTTCCTTTGTGTTTAAGATTTGATGTTATTTGTGATTTTTATTTATTTGTTTGTTTATTTATTAAACCTCTACTTTATGGTGCTTGTCGGTTTCAGGATCTACAGTCAATCACTAAAAGGGCACCTATGGCCAAGGCCAAGCGCACCAATAAGGCTCCAGGGGAACGGGGGCCTAACTCTCGCAAGAAGAACAAAAAAGAAGAAGTTGGAAAGAGTGCTGAAGCTCTCATGAAACAGCTTAAGCAGGTCAGAAGAGTATGCTCATTGTTTCTCCATAGATAAGGTTTGTTTAAGACCATTTGACTAATGTTCATTTACCTTCTAGGGCCTCTCTCTCCTGCCCTTAATGGAGCCTTCCATTACTGCCAGTCTGGACTTATTTGCCCCTTTTGGCAGCAGCCCAGCCAATGGTAGGGCCCAGCTAAAAGGCTCCTTTGGGAATGCAGTGCTAGATAACATCCCAGACTACTACTCTCAGTTGCTGACCAAGGTAGTCAAACCGTCCTCTAGACTCACTGTAGGCTCCTACAATCAGCTTATTTTTGTAATATGTTGTCTTAAGAAGAGCCAGGGCTTTTTCATGCAACATTTCCACTTATTTTTGCCCTCAGAGTAATCTCAGTAACCCTCCAACCCCGCCATCCTCCCTTCCCCCGACACCACCGCCCTCCGTTCAACACAAGCTGCCTAATGGGGTGACTGCTGTGGAGGAGCTGTCTGAGGGCCAGAAGGAGACGGAGACTACAGTAGACACTATCGGTAGATCATAAGCGATTTAGCCGAGAAGCTAAATGTTTTAGCTTCTCTTTTGAATCTGAGTTTCATTAGCCATTTTGTAGAGATATTTCAAACTAGATTTTGCACCATGTTTCTGTTCCAGAAGAGGTGAAGAGTGTGGACATTCTGGCAGCTCTCCCCACACCACCCCATAATCAGAATGAGGACATCAGGTATACAGTGAATTCTCTTTCAATCCATTTTGTACCATAAGAGCCTCCCGTCACCAAGTGGCTAAATATAGGAAATGTGTTTTATCTCAGGATGGAAAGTGACGATGACGCCCCAGAAAGCATAATTCCCGCATCCTCCCCTGAAAGTAACGTAGGTGATGAAACGCCACGCTTCCCTCTGCTTCGGGAGCCAAAAGAAGAGGAGACGGATCGAGCAATATCCCCAATTATCCCCCTCATACCTCGCACCACCATCCCAGGTATAAATGCAGCATTATGCTGCTGCCACAGAATAAAAATGTAATTTAAAAAATGGTCAACACATTGAGTAGTGCTGTATTCCAAACGTGTCAGATTTTTTTTCAAATATTTTTTACATTCGTCATTAAATTAATTTAATTTAAAAACTAAAAATTCGTTACAGTTTCAATTTTTGGCTACAAATATATTTGAACTGTCATAACGGATTGTTCAAACTTTCTTCTATGTTTAGTTTTACCAGAGGTCAAACCGTTTGAAGCGACAGATGAAAAGGTTATTTCCACATCCAACCACTGGGACAATTCTAAAGGCAACGAGGTCTCGGTCACCTTCACTCTGTCCTCCGCTGCAGCCAAGGTAGAAATTAATCACATTACATCATTTTTACCACTTTTGTAAATATCAGTTTGAAATCATCAGGTCGTGTGACAGCATCCTCCCCCTTTCTAAGTCACATAAGCTAGCCCATGTCATATCCCCTCCATGAATACTCCAGATTTATTTTTTTTTTTATTATTGTTATTATTTTTTAGCTCCTCTCGCCCACAATTTACTGGAACAATTGTATTTCATAGACAAGTGAAAAGGAGCATGTGCTATTGATGGACCATATTTCACTAAACATTTTATAACAACATAAATAACCTTAACCTTTTTTATAATAATTTTTACAAGTAGAGCACCTTTCATACACAACATGTGACTGAAAGTGCTGTACATAAATAGAAGGCAATCAAATAAAAAAGGAAATAAGGTGTGTGTGTGTGTGTGTGTGTGTGTGTGTGTGTGTGTGTGTGTGTGTGTGTGTGTGTGTGTGTGTGTGTGTGTGTGTGTGTGTGTGTGTGTGTGTGTGTGTGTGTGTGTGTGATAAAGGGACTACAACCTCATTGTGTTTTTGTCTTTGTGTCCAGAATCTGAACCATGTGATGGTGGCTATGGCTCAGCTGCTCCACATCAGAATGCCTGGTTCCTATGAGGTGACCTTTCCCCCGAGCCCAGGAGCGCCCGGAGCCACTGGACCAGGGAAAGGCCCCGACCAGTCGGGTTGGTTTAGCATCAGTTCTCTTAATTTCTCCTCCCTGGCCTAGTAGGGTTGTCAACATTGGCCAAAAATCACGTTTGAATATTCCTTCTGAAAAAAAACCCCATCAGTTTGAATGTATTCTAATAGCTATTACAATTTTAAGTCGTTACAATTTGACCAACTTTCGGGCTGTGTTATTGTGCGTTAGGCTTGGGTGATCGTGCAAAATTTCAAAATCCAAATGCAGCCTCCGCTTCCTCCTCCTCTCCCTCCAGGGAGCAGAGACCCAGACCGGGGGGGGGGCTTTCTCCAGTATAATTACACAATTTGTTCCCTTTTTTAGCTCCTACGCTTTATGCTTTGTTGTGAGATTTTGGAAAACAGTCCCCTAAAAAAAAAAAAAAAAAAAAAAAAAAAGACAACAGCAGCTAATCAAGTGATTGTTTTAACTGAACCTCCACACTCCATGTGGGGCCGTGGTTCGCTGTACGTGGCGTGTGCTGCTGGCAGACCCAGGAACACCTGTAGAGTCCGGACAGCCTCTTCTAGAACACTGCGTCTGTTTTTTATTTTTTCATTATAATTTTTTTTAACCTTTTATAATTTAATGAGCACAAAGCTGTCCCTGCACCTGCTCAGCTGGTGGATTAAAAGAAACAATTTGAGGGCACGGACAAAACTCATTCACTTGCACACACGAAGAAGATGTACGTGGATGTATGCGCGCAACATTTTTATAAAAAATTATACATTTCCGTTGAAACACTGCATATTATTTTTTTAATGTTAATTTCAGATTCTAACATCTTTTTTTTTTTTTTTCTTCTTCTTCTTTCGTCAATTATTCGAATATCGAGCCAACATTTGACAGCCCTATAGCCTAGACATTCTTGGAATAAAGATGGTTGTGGTTTCCAGGGGATCTGTGTGCTAAAGACGGTCCTTCGCCGAGTCAGGACGAGTGGCTGCGGCAATTTGACGTGACTCTTCCCGGCTGCACGCTGAAGAAACAGGTTGACATCCTCTCGCTCATCAAACAGGTCAGTGGCCATAGTACATATATTATTTACAATTACAATAATACACAAGTATATATATTAAGAGGACTATGTTTTATTATACGTACGTTAATTATTTTTGTAATGCTCATCAGATGGTACAGTGAAAAGTTGTCAATTCTCATTCTATAGAAAATTCCAATAAATTGATATAGAATCTTGTTGTGAATCATCTCATAAATATCTGATTGAAGTGAATCATGTGATCCTGCCCAAGTACCAGCCCTAACATACGTGTTTACAAAATGTGAACATCTTACATGTACAATTGTTCGTCACAGGAGTTTCCAGATCAGGAGGACAAACCGGCCCAGCACTGTTACACCACCAACGTCAGTGACTTGGACGTGCGCCACCTTCCTGCGATATTGGTGGAGGAATCCCCTCCCCCTTCGCCCTCCCCTCCGCCTCCTCCACCCGCTTTAGACTCTGTATCTACGGTTGGAGGTGAACCTCCTCCAAAGCCGGTCTCTCCCTCGCCCTCTCCCTCCAGCCCTGCGACCATCCAGATCAAGATCGAACCCGAGCAGGTGGATGTGGCTCCTCCGAATGAGGGGGATGTGAAGCTACCTGAAGGCACAGCAGCTCCAGAACCAGCCGCAGGGGCTCCAGAACCAGCCTCAGGAGCTCCAGAACCAGCCTCAGCAGCTTCAGAACCAGCCTTGGGAGCTTCAGAAACTGCCTTAGGAGCTCCAGAAACAGCCTCAGGAGCTCCAGAAAACGCCTCCGATGCGGCTTCTGCCTCCATACTTCCTGATCCTGCAGTCCCCAACAAAGACCCTCTGGCTCCTGTAGCGAAGGAGGAGAACTGTGGTGCCGAGCCGGTCCAAGATTCAGAAGATCTCCTGGCCCTTATGGAGGCGCCGTCCCCCAAGGCCATCAAGCAGCGTCGGCCCTTCTCCCCTGACGAGGAGGTGGTCCAGCCCAAAGTGAAGAAGTGGAAGGGGATCCGCTGGAAGCGTCTCCAGATCGTCATCACCATCCGGAAGGGCGGCTCCAAGAAGGAGAACAGCCGTGAGGTGTCGGAGCTAATGGAGCGCCTGCGCATCACGCTGCGTCCGGAGCGGCTTCCCCGCGACAAACGCAAGTGCTGTTTCTGCCACGAGGAGGGCGATGGCTCCACAGACGGCCCGGCTCGCCTGCTCAACATCGACGTGGACCTGTGGGTGCACCTCAACTGCGCGCTGTGGTCCACAGAGGTGTATGAGACGCAGGGTGGCGCGCTCATCAACGTGGAGGTGGCACTGCGCCGTGGCCTCCGCACGCGGTGCGCCTACTGCCAGAAGACGGGCGCCACCAGCAGCTGCAACCGGCTGCGCTGCCCCAACGTCTACCACTTCGCCTGTGCCATCCGGGCGCGTTGCATGTTCTTCAAGGACAAGACCATGCTGTGCACGCAGCACAAGCTGAAGGGCCCCAGCGAGGAGGAGCTCAGCACCTTCGCCGTCTTCCGTCGCGTCTACATCGAGCGCGACGAGGTCAAGCAGATCGCCAGCATCCTGCAGCGCGGGGACCGCATCCACCTGTTCCGGGTGGGGGGGCTGATCTTCCACGCCGTGGGCCAGCTGCTGCCCTCCCAGATGGCCAACTTCCACTCGGCCACCGCCATCTTCCCTGTGGGCTACGAGGCCACGCGCATCTACTGGAGCACGCGTGTGCCCAACAAGCGTTGCCGCTACCGCTGCCGCATCGGAGAGCAGGGCGCTCACCCACTGTTCGAGGTGCGAGTTCTGGAGCACGGCATGGAGGATCTGCACTACAGACACTCCACCCCAGAGGGTACGGCCTCCACCACCTTTAAACAAATAATAAACTAAATAAACCGTCCTAAAATATTTACCCCAAGCAATAAACATTTATCCCATGGATAAACCAATGTGAATTTCCACAGGTATCTGGGACCAGGTCGTACAGCAGGTGGCCAAGCTGAGGGATGAGTCGGCCATGTTGAAGCTTTTCACCGACCACGTAAAGGGAGAAGACATGTACGGTCTCACTGTCCATGCTGTCATGCGCATCACTGAGTCGGTAAGAATCCCTTTGGGAAAAGTCACCAAAGTCGATTTTTAAAGGTTATTATAAAGTTATTATATTTTGTTTTTTGTTTACTACCAAATTGAAAGCGTTATGTGGCAAGTATTCACCCTCTCGAATTGTCCTTAGCGAAGGCCCCAGTTCCTTTACCCATTTCCATCCTATCAGATAACCAGCCAACTACTTTATTTTAATTGTTTTAATTTTTTTTTTATTATTATTATTTTTTTTTCTCGTTTAATTTTAAAGCAGTATTTGAACTTTAACCCAGTATTTCTGGTATTTGGTTTAGGTTTGTTTTGTTTAATAAGATACCAAGCCTTAATGTGGACTTGCGTTGTGTTTAGCTGCCTGGAGTGGAGAACTGTCAGAACTACCAGTTCCGCTACGGCCGCCACCCGCTGATGGAGCTACCTCTCATGATCAACCCGACCGGCTCTGCTCGCTCCGAACCGAAGGTCCAGGCGCACTGCAAGAGGTGTGACCACAGGGGTCTAGGTCCCTATGCAGTATTGACAAGTAGAGAATTTCATTTTGTTCATTTCCAGGTCTGGATATGTTTGGGGGGGGGGGAAAGGGGAAATCATTTTATGTTAAATGATTAAAAATAGACTTTTTAATTTTCTTTTTAATCCTGACGTTTTTTCGGGCTAAAAGTATCTGAAACACCACAACAGCTGTACGTACAGACATGGTTGAGGTTTCACTAGAACCGGGATGTTTCAGACGTCTTGTCGTTAGCGTTTGATCAATAATGATCCTCATTTGGACCATAAATTTGTGAGAAACTGTCGTATTTTCATTAGTTTCAGCAGCGAAACCAGACATAACTTGAACCAGTGCTGCTTTTAAAGGAACCTCGGAAAACTGTAATGCCGACTTCAGACTACGTGACGTTGGCCTGATTTTCCACTCGCCGACAGGTTTTTGGAGATCAGCGAGCAAAGCCCCTGATCGGCGGAAAATCATAGCGAGAACCCCTCAGCGACAAACTTGTGGTGTGAACTGCTCACACCGTGATCCAGTTGCTTGCCGAACGATCACCAATGGCTCGCTGATGCCGGCGAGATATCAAGCAGGTTCAATATCTGGTCATGTTGGGCTCGACTAAGGAGTGACAGCAAGGAGCTACAGCCATTGAGAGCAGACACACAGGGTGACAGGGGGGTGCAGAGTGCCTCCAGAAACACACAACATACCTATTTTACTTTTCTTCTTTCTGTTTTTATTATATTTCTTATTTAAATTCTATTTTTTATTTTATTTTTTTACAGTTTTCAAGACTATAATAAAAGATAATCCTGTCCCGCGCATGGTATCGCGTCATATCCGTTGTGACTTCTTGCCTGATTTTGTGACAGAACATAGTTTCGAAAGATGTTGTAGTGTGTGAGCCCCTGTCACCGATCAGTCATGTAATGTGTAAACCACAAGACTGCAAGATTCCCAATCACAAGACAGAAAGTTGTGTAGTGTGAACAGTACAGCGATCTGACCACTTTGAAAATCGTGTAGTGTGTACATGGCATCATTTGTGCTGCCTTTTACAAAACATGTGACACGAACAACCGATCGTACAGAGCAGAGAAACGACCATGTGACACGGACAGCCAATAGTACAGCAGGAGCACCGGCGCTTCCCTCCACTCTCTCCCCGGCTGCGGCGCTCTCCGGCTGGGCAACGCACAGCGGGCATGAGGACCCCCAGAGCTGATGCGGGGGGTCTTTCCCTCAAACGCCAATTTCATCTTGAATTTGCCCTCCTCCCAACCCTAGCCCGGCCTGGCCCCCATCCCCGCAAAAGGAGAGCGATTCAAAGAAAGAATACGGGATTTTCAGTGACGTCTGGACTGACACGGTCGGAGAGAGTCCCGCGGTCTGCTCCAAACATCCCTGCATATAATTACAGATCCCAGATTGGGGAACCTCGGATTACGGAACCTTGAAAACCTGTAATACGTACCTAACATGACTAAACTGTACCCTGTGTATTGTCGCCTGCAGCTTTATTTTTTTTAATTATTATTGTTAGTCAAACTGATAGTCTTATAATTATTTTATTATACAAATAAAACCCTTTATTGATTTATATAATAAATTTCTAATTATATAAATGTATTTTGTATTTATATAATTTCATTGATATAATATAAATTAATCAAAAAAAATTATATTCGTTTATATAACATAAATTACTAACATTATTTTTCTAGCATATAATTTTCAAATAATTAATTTACCTAATCAACATATAGATTAGGACTGAGAAATGTAAAATATAAGCAAAAGGAGCTTTACTGGATGATACTAAAGTCTAAAAACAAATGTGTTAAATAAATTGAATTGAGGATAATGTATAATAATTTAATGATATACTTTGATTTAATACAACTTTATTAATTTATATAACATAAATGAATTGTTTTTCCACATTTGTTTTCCCCATCTGAACGCTGTCAACAGGAACTTTTAAATTTGACCCTGTTTCGTCTCTGACTCCCCAGGCCCCACACCCTGAACAGCACCAGCATGTCCAAGGCCTACCAGAGCACCTTCACCGGGGAGATCAACACCCCCTACAGCAAGCAGTTCGTCCACTCCAAGTCGTCCCAGTACCGGCGGCTGAAGACAGAGTGGAAGAACAACGTGTACCTGGCTCGCTCCCGAATCCAGGGCCTGGGCCTGTACGCCGCCAAGGACCTGGAGAAGCACACCATGGTGATCGAGTACATCGGCACGGTAATCCGCAACGAGGTGGCCAACCGCAGGGAGAAGATCTACGAGGAGCAGGTACGACCACCCAAAAAATAAATGTATCTGTTTAGTTGTTTTGCATTTATACACTTAATATTTTGGAAGTATGGAAAATAGTTGATTCCAGATACTTATTTATACTAATTGTAGGCGTTTATTTTGAGTTTTATTAGGTTTATATCATTGAGAAAAGTTGTCTTTCCTTTGCAGTAATTATGGACTAGATGGCGGCACGGTCATGACATTTTAGTTGACGACTAATTGTCATACAAGTAATAAAATAAAAATGTCAAACAAATAAATAATTTTAATTAACATTTAAAATTGAATTGTCTTTTTTTATTATTTTCATTTCAATATCCTAATATAAGCCCACGATAGTGACATAATACACACCCACATTACGAAGAAGAGCCATTTATAAGATATAAGGGTAAATTCACATTCACTGGAATATAAAAATCTTTTATGAAATGTCCTTTTCTTCAGTTTTCTTAAACTTTTGGAAATGCACCTAATTCACATTCTGTTTATTTCGTCATTTTGGCTTACAATTCCCTTGACATTTGGATGAAATAATGGAGCGAGAGTAGATCATCGAGTTTTCATCCGTTAGGTTCCCTACGTGTCATTTTGACGTGACTTGTTGTTTTTCCTCGTGTGGTAGAACCGTGGGATCTACATGTTCCGCATCAACAATGAGCAAGTGATCGACGCCACGCTGACGGGCGGCCCGGCGCGGTGAGCACCACTTGTCTTTTCCCTCGATGCACTTTTTAATGTTTTCTAATTCCCAGCTTTGCGTTCTCCGCATAGATACTTATTTACATATGCACGAGTGGTGGGCGGTTCTCCTGAAAATGCTTGATGCTAATGGTGGAGGCTTTGATGATCACTGTATGTAATGCCACGGTGCAACCGCTCTTACATAATCTGCTGTTACATAAAGGGCATTTACATATAGAGGCTTTCTGTTTGTCTTCTGACTTTTAATGCCAGAACTTGGCGTTGGTATTGCCGCTAGCATTTGCGGCCATTGTTATTTTCTCCACGCCATTAATACCATTTGGAAAAAAAATAATAAATATGAATGATTATAAATGGTAATATACGAATACAACACATTAATAATGGTAATGTTGTGCAAAGATCCTCAAACTGGGCCCCACTGTGGTAAGAGCTGTCAGTTTTTTATTTATTTCTTTTTTTATAATTTTTTATTTTTTTTCAGCAGAAGAAATTAATATTCTGCCGAAATACATCTATTTATCAGTTGGCCAAACACTTCTGCACCCAAAGTTCACTATATTGAGCACCTGTCAAACGCTACTTGGCATAAAGGGATTTATGATCATCCAAGCTCGCATGCCCACTCACCGTGGGCCGGCTCCAGCCTTGACTACCAGTCTATCGAGCGAGTCAACTCGCCATGTTGGAAAAGGTTGCTACGTTCCCTCTCCCTCTCCTTTCTAGAAGTAGAAATGTCTGGCATTTCCCTCCTGTATTCCAGAGGGTGTAGTGCTCGCCCTCTAGTGGTGGATGCCTGTAACTACATCCATATAGCTTGTATTATGCCAGGGTTCTGAGTTGTGGTTAATGGCTGTCACTACAATATGGATGGCATATTCTGATTTCTTTTGTTTGCAAAATAGCTATTAAAAAATGCTGAATATTCTTTCGTACTGCATTGGTGAACTTTACTCGTTGATACTAGAAAGTTAAAAAAAATAAAATACAAAATAAATTATAATAATCTCCATGCCTTTTACACCACCCACCCTCAAAGTCCACTTGGTTATTAATTTATGTGTGTTATTTCCTTGATTTGTGAAAATGTACTCGTCTCTTCCCTCCAGCTATGTGAATCACTCCTGTGCCCCCAACTGCGTCGCGGAGGTTGTGACATTCGACAAAGAGGACAAGATCATCATCATCTCCAGCCGCAGGATCCCCAAGGGAGAAGAGGTGAGATGCTGAAACACATCCTCTCATCTTCAGTAACCACGAATCTGTCAATTATATTTTATGTATTAAGTATTGAGGTTGCTTTAGGCTAAATTATTGACAGCAACGGGTCAAAAATGACCTGGCTTGAAATTGTTTTTGTTTTTAATTTATAACTTTGTACATAATATTTAATCAAACAAAAAATTTTAAAAAAAACTGAGTTCACACAACCATAAACACCTCAATCAAGAAATTCCTGAAATTTTAGGTGATTTAAATATTTTTGAGGGAAGAGAACAATTATCCGGGTCATTTTTAGGCCATCCTATGCATTCTAGGGCTAAAGTAGGTACAAAATATAGGTAAATACACATGTTACCTGAACCCCACAGACGACAGAACTTGTCATTTTGTATTGAATTCTCATTTGAAACGTTGCATTTTGTATGTTAAAGTTGACGCGACCCACGACCAAAACGTTCATTCGTTCATTTTGATGAAATGACCGTCTATCGATTATTGGATTAATCGTGTCACTCTCCCATCCACCCCATCGTTTGTGTTCGTGGTTCAAAGGAACCTAAAGTCCCCGCCCGGTCTCTACGGTTTCTAACAGCCGCCTCCTCTCTCCCCTCCCTCCAGCTGACCTACGACTATCAGTTTGACTTTGAGGACGATCAGCATAAGATCCCGTGCCACTGTGGGGCGTGGAATTGTCGAAAGTGGATGAATTAACAGGAAGAAAGAAGAAGAGGAAAACAAAAAAAAAGAGACAGAGAGAGAGAGAGAGAGAACTTCATTCTCACTGGTGCCAGAACATTCCTGCGCCAAAGCCTTTTTGAATCCTACTTTACCCAGTGCATAAGCTGTTTCGGAAAATCCACGAGAGGAAGAGGAAGAAAAAAAAAAGAAAAAAAAAAAAAAAAGACTTCGTGTTCGCACCCGTAGCCAAAGGTTTGAAAAAGCATTAACCGACCGAGCAACCAACCACCTCCATTAACCCCAGGCCCAACGGCGGGACAATCTTCCCCCGTCCCCCCCGTCCCCCGGACGAGAGGATTCATCCTTCACCCTCTGCCAAAAGCCACCGCCCACCTCCTCCCACCCCCTCTTTCGATTGCATCTTCATCTCAACGCGCTGTGGGCGGCCCCGGAACAGATCCCCAATATTTACCAAAAGATCCTGCTCCTCCCCGTCCGTCAGCGCTCACGGTTTGAAAGAAGACGTTTTTTTTTTTTTTACGGTTTTCAGTCGGACCTAGTCCCTCCACACACCTCCCCCACGAACACACACACACACACCTCCCAACTCCTCAGAAAAATGGACTCCTTTCCTGTCAAGTCATCAATGAAGACAGATGTGGATTTATTTTCTTTTCTTTTTCTTTTTCTTATTATTTTTTTTGGCTAGCGAGACAATCCTGATGTGGCTCTCCGTGGGACTACATGTGAGCGACTGATTTAAAGAGAAGTTTAATATAAAAAGCTGAGACGCGGCTTCGTGGGGGGGGGGGGCAGGTGGGGGCCGGGGCGGGGGCTGTGATGGAGTCTGAAGGTGGGTTAGTTTCGGACCCAGTCTACCTCATCGATTTATTGGGAAGTGACTGCTTTGTATAAAAGAAAACAAAAAAAAAAAAAAAAACCAAACAAAAAAAAAAAAACGTAACTGCTACTGTGGAATTGGGGAGTGGGGGGGGGGGTTGTAACAGGCTTAGCCTTCTCGGACAAGCAGGGAAATTTTAAGCAGCAGGTTTGCTCTTCTATCTACTCTATGCTGATGACATGACGACTTTACAATAATGAGCCAACACATTATTATTATTATTGTTATTATTATTATTATTATTATTATCATTATTATTCATGGATTATTTATACAGAGAAATGATATAACAGTTTTGATAAGATATTGCATTAAATTCACAATCAGAAGCTTTGCGGGCATCCTATACGCCACCAGATCCACATAGGTTTCATTTACTGTTTTTTTTTTTTTTTCCTCCTTCATTCTATTTATGCATCTTTTTAAAAACCTGCTTTTCGGGTGTGAAAGCACAATAACCTTCACCTTCTACTCTACTTTGCTGCAGATTGTGTGTGTGTGTGTGTGTGTGTGTGTGTGTCTGTGTGCGCGTGCGTGCATTCCCTCGGCTCTAGGACTTCAGGATTTAGGTCTTTTTTTTTTTTTTTCTGTACAAAAAAAAAAAAGACTCCCAAAAACTCTCCCCGAGTGAAAGAAGAAATCAGTGCTTGTTGCCTCCTCATGCGTTCGACTACTGTCCCATCCAACAGCATCTTTTTTTTTTTTTTTTTTTTTTTTTTATGCCGCAGCTAAATGGTTTTTACTGTTTGACCTTGAAATCTCGCCTCTTCCTTGGTGTTTTCTGTCGTGGACTGTTGTTCAAACTTTACTGTAGTGAGTCTTTCTCTGCCCGACCTCAGCCCTGTGGAGCTGCTTCCTTAGTGGTGGCTTTTCATTTTTTGTTCAGTCTTCTGGAGGCTTGACGCAAGGCAGGGGAAGACTTGTTTAACAAAAAGGGGGGCATTTGCTTTCATTTCTTTGTCAAATGAATGATTGAAATATTTAAAGAAGGGAGCTTGATTTAAAAAAAATTAAAAATAAAATAAAAAAAAAAACCAAATAAATAAATAAAATAAACCCCACAACTTCCCATGTTACATGGCTTCCCCTTCCCGAACCCCAAAATCCCCAAACCCTGAGACCTCACATAGTTATAAATGCAAGTGTACAAAGTGTGTGTATGGACGATTATTTATATATATATCTATATATATATATATATATAGATATACATATACACACACACACACACACACACTGAGCTCTTTATCTAAACCCTTTTTAAACAATAAAATCAAAGTGTAGAGAAATAAAAATTAATGGAAATTTCAACCACTGGATATCATTTTATCATGAAGATGTGTGTGTGTGTGAGTGGGCGTGTGTATATATTTGTGTATACATATATATATTTGTGTATACATATATATTTGTGTATACATATGTGTGTATATACGTGTGTGTATGATGTATGTGTGTGTGTGTGTGTATATATATATATATATATATATATATATATATATATATATATATATATATATATATATATATGTATATATATATATATATATATGTGTGTGTGTAAAATGGCAAACTAATATCTTTATGTATATGAACCAGAGTGTTTTTTGCATTTACCTGTTTTTCTATTAGTGATTATTTTTTCTTCTTTTTTTTTTTTTTTGCTATAAGCTTTCGAAGACGAGTTTGTTAAAATAGGTTTTGTGAAAGTGTCTGGTTTTCTCCAATCACTTGGGATGAGAAGCCACGTGATTACTAAAATTGTTTGCAAATGGATCCACATGGAAATTGATTATTAGACATGAGAAAAATATTTTATTGCGCTAAGCAATACGATGGTGCATAGCATTTGTGTATTTATGTAATGTTGATGTCTTTTTCCTTTATTTATGCTACTGCTTGTTGATTACCAAAACCTTTCCCTCAATTGGTCACAATTGGATAATCTTTGAATGGAAAAGTGCTAAATCCCTGATATTACAGTTAGTGATTTGCTTTTATTTTGGTTTGTTTTCGGAGCCTCCCTATAGCAGTGAATGTGTTGGTATTCCTTGTGAAACGGTTGCTTGGCCTCATGTATGATCTGTAATACTCCAGTTAATCCCATACTTACCTGATAATGGATTGCACTCTAATAGTATAAACGAAAAACTTCTTTTTAGTGGTAGAAATTGATCAAGTATATTTTATTTATATATATATATATATATATATATATATATATATATATATATATATATAATAAATAAATTGGTATGTTTCTACTCCAAGGGAAGACCATAACAAGACATTAAGCCGCTCACTGGATTTTAGCCTGAATAATTCTTACCTTCTGAATCTTAATTTAAGTTCTCTGCATATCTTATAATTTAATAAGAGGTTGCTCAAATTGAAGTTTTTTTTTTTTAACCTGACTTTTTAAAAAGATGTGCATCTGTACAGCTGAGATACTTTTAGGGAATATGAATAAATATAATGATCATTTTTATTATGTGGCATGTTTTGTATGAATATTATTTTGAATTGTACATATTTTTTGATGAAGCCAGAGGATACATCTCTTTATATACAGCTTTCCCTACCCCTTTCCCATCATATAATTTGTCTGCTTTTATTTCTTGTAAAGGATAATAAAATGCATTTTAAATATGCTCACTTTGTTTTGAGGAACACGTTTCAATTTTGAGAAGTGCCCGTTTGAGTCATAATACTTTCAGGTTTAAGGAAAAATCCATTTTTTAATATAATGATATATACTGTATGTGGACGTGGACAAATTTGTTGGTACCCTTCGACGAAAAAATAACTCACAATTTTCTCTGAAATAACTTGAAACTCCAAAGTAATTGGCATCCATCATTGTTTATTCCATATTTAATATAAATCAGACTTTGCTCCTGATTCAACAGAATATTTTACATAAAACAAATGAAAATGGCATGGACAAATTATGGGACCCTTAATATTTTGTTACACAACCTTTAGAGGCAATAACTGCAATCAAGTGATTTCTGTAGGTTTCAATGAGACTTCTGCACCTGTCAACAGGTAATTTGGCCCACTCTTCCTGTTGTTGGAAGAGTGGGCCAGGAGCTGTCTCAGGTTTGAAGGGCGCCTTCTCCAGACTGCATGTTTCAGCTCTTTCCATAGATGTTCGATAGGATTCAGATCAGGGCTCATAGAAGGCCACTTCAGAATAGTCCAATGTTTTGTTCTTATCCATTCTTGGGTGCTTTTAGCTGTGTGTTTTGGGTCATTATCCGGTTGGAGGACCCATGGCCTGCGACTGAGACAGCTTTCTGACACTGGGCAGTACATTTCGCTCCAGAATGCCTTGATAGTCTTGAGATTTTATTGTGCCCTTCACAGATTCAATGCACCCCTTGCCAGACGCAGCAAAGCAGCCCAAAAAATAACAAAGCCTCCATGTTCCACAGGAGGTGTGTTCTTTTCCTTGAAAGCTATATTTTTTTCGTCTGTGAACATAGAACTGATATGACTTGCCAAAAAAAGCTCCAGTTTTGACTCATCTGTCCAAAGGACATTCTCCCAGAAGCATTGTGGCTTGTCAATATGCATTTTAGCAAACTCCAGTCTGGCCTTTTTTATGTTTTTCTCTCAAAGGTGGAGTCCTCCTGGGTCTTCTTCCATGGAGCCCGCTGTCACTCAAAAAGCAACGGATTGTGCGATCAGACACTGATGTACCTTGAAGTTCAGCCTGTACCTCTTTGGAAGTTGTCCTCGGCTCTTTTGCTACCATTCACACTGTCCTCCTGTTCCATCTGGAGTCTATTTTCCTCTTGTGGCCACATCCAGGGAGGTTGGCTACAGTCCCATCGACCTCAAACTTCTTAATATTTGCAACTGTAGTTACAGGAACATCAAGCTGCTTGGAGATGGTCTTATAGCCTTTACCTTTAACACGCTTGTCTATCATTTTATTTATGAACTTCTCGGACAACTCATTTGCTTTCTGGTCCATGTTCCGTGTGGTGCACACAATACCAAACAGCAGAGTGACTACTTTTCTCCATTTAAGTAGGCTGAATGATTGATAAGATGTGTGATACCAATCAAAGAAAACAGTGAGTTTGAAATATCACTATAATCTGATTTTTTTAAATCTTTTCAAATGGGTACCAACAAATCTGTCCGGGCCATTTTGAATATAATTGATCTATTAAGCAATAATTTGTCTAGTTTCTTTGCTTTACTGACTAACCAAAGGCATGCATGTATATACGAGAAAATTGCTTTTATTTTCATCACTTTTCAGGAGGAATGAAGCATTGTTTCAATGAGCTATAAGGGTACCAACAAATTTGCCCATGTCTGTATATTAATTTATATAATTGGTTATTATAATATGTAAAATTATGCAAAAAAGAACCCCAACTCAAGTGACTTTTTTCCTGGCAAAGTTTTATTTCAAGAAAAAAAAAAAAAGTTCTGGATCTAAAAAAATAATTTGTAATGGAGTTCTGGGACTTGCAGGGTAATCCAAACAGACCAACAGCTTGCCAATTGAAATACATTTTAAGGCCACAAGAAAAAAAAAAAACATGAAAAAAGGACCCTTCAAAACACAGATAAGAAAAAAGGTATTTATTGTTCATCTTCTATGTACACGTTTAAACTAATTTTGAAAAGATTGGTATGATGTGTTCTTTTTGAAATATTTAACAGGATGTCATAGTAAAATACCCATGGCATAAACAAAATGACATTTTTTAAAATTTGACAGGAGTATTTTGGTTCAATCTGACAGTCTCACAACCACCGTCGTTCCAGCGCCGTAGCCACGCACCGCATCGTCTTTCTGCCCAAATCACAGTAGCAGCAACAGAACTGGGGTTCAGACGGCCGACAAAACCACGAGAAAGAAAAGACAAAACAGGAAGGCGGAGGAAAATGCTCTTTTTTTTTTTTTAGGTTTTTAAATTCATCTACCATAGTCCCCGAGGCCCCAGTGTCGCAGACAGCATGCACTACAAGGTTCCACACCAGACACTCACTCTGTTTCGAGTGTCGCTACACAGACCGAACGACACACCGCCAGTGTAATACTTAATTCAAGTCCGTTTTGCAGATTAAATGGTTTAAATTGAAGTTGGAGTTGCCGTAGCAGCAGATCTCCCAAAAATAACAAAAAAATAAAAATAAATTGAGATGCGATTTCACTTCACAGTAAGTCGATGCAGGAAACGTGTCAGCTCCGAGCCACAGCTCACCTCCGACCATAAAGTTGAGATTTCTCCTCGTTCGATGGGCGAGATTGAAGGTTTGAAAGCTAAAAACGATGCCCCTAAATATTCCAGTGTCAATAAAGAGAGAGAGAGAAAAAAAAAAGAGCTACCAACTCAGATTTGGTTTCTAGAGCTTTGCCAGCACTCCCGACAAGTTATTTAAAAAAAAATAAAAATGAAAAACCCAGCAAAATGAAGTGGGATCAGTAGTACCAGCAGACTCCTGGAGTGGCGAGTGGACTGCCCACGTCCCCTGGACACCATGCAGAGACATCAGACACCGGCTGGTTCTGAAAGTACCGTCCAGGTCAGAGTAACGGACGTAAAAAGGAGCGTTTCACGTTTTCATATACAAAGTCATATGTACCCCTCAGTAGTGTCTAATGGAAAAGTCAAAAGGAAAAAAAAACAAAACAACAAAACATTTAAAAACACCCATTATAACTTTACACAAAACACAAAGTGAAAAACAGAAGAAGAATATTTCCATTGCCGTTTCATACGCTTCTTATTTGCTCAGTGTGCGTGATGTCGACCCGGTTCTGCTCTAAAGCCCCAAACTTCCAATAGGGCCAGTTCGGCTACTCAATGACAAACTTATTTATATAATCAGACACTGGCTTCTCACAGTGTGTTCATCGATATAAAATAAAAACAAAACAAGTCAAATAAATTAAAATAAAATAATAATAAAAAAAAAAAAAAAAAAAAAAAAACACATAATCCCAAACACTATCCCTGCCAAGTTTAAAATCAACATCAAAACTGGGGGGGGGAAAAAAAAAAAAAAAAAAAAAGAAAAAAAGACAGACATGTGACGGCTGTTGCACACGACGAGGAAAAAGCTACAATAGAGTGCAACGCGTTTGTGGTAGTGGACATTTTGGGTGGGAGTGGGAGCAGGGTGGGGTGGAGGGGTATTAATGTTTAAATTTCAAGATTCGGCGACGAACAAACCACACGGCAGGCCGCGGGCAAACTCGTTTGAGTCGCCCGCGTTTCACCATTTCTCAGTGCTCCGGCCTCTGCCCCCCCGCACGCCTCACCGCCAACACCGCAACAGCTAGATATGCCGTTGGCGTGACAACGGGATATTGACAAGTCAGCGGCGTCGTTCCGTAGTTGAACGTAAAGCCAACCGGGGAGTTGGGAAGGCAGGAAAACAAAAACACGGAAAAGAAGAATCCAACAGAAATGCTGGATGGAGTGATGATGGTATCAACAGTGGTGATGCTGTGGCCCATGGAGGGGTGGGGGTGAGGGGTGGGGTAGGGAGTTAGGGGTGTTCTCAGTAGTTTTGGCTAAAAAGGTGAGGTAGGCCTTGTCACAACTTGGAGTGTGGCTTTAAAACTGGCAGGGTTTTTAGTTGCAGTCTGTCACAAAGTGTTTCTGTTCTTTTGTTTGTTTTCGGTTTTTCGCTCCCGCGGGGGGGGGGGGGGGGGGCGAGAGGCGCAATGCGGCCCCCGCCCGCTCGACTCCGCCCACCGGACGCTCACATCTTGACGTCCTCCTCCACGCTGAGCTGGGACAGAGTCTTCTTGATGCGCAGCGCGGTGAGCCGCGCCGCGCCGTTGGCGTACCAGCACTCCCTCATGATCTTCCCCATCACACGCAGAGACTGTAAGAAAAATAATAATAATAAATAAATAAATAAATAAATAAATAAAAACACAATAAAAACACACGAGGAAGGAAGATTCAAACAGGAAAATTTGGCCCTTTCTTCACAGTGACGGATAACCAAGTTCAGACACTAGAAATTCTATATATATTTTTGTGAAGGCAATTGGCCATTTTTCCTGCAGGCTGGACCCCTAATAATGAATGAGCGTCTATAAAGTGCACATTTTAAACACACCAAGTACAATAAAAGCTAAAAAAATTTGTTTTTATTTACAAAAATAATAAAAGCTCTTAAAAAATGTTTTTATTATTATTATTAGCGTCTCACCTCGTAGCTCTGCCACCAGTTGGGAGCGTTGGGCCGGAGCCTCTGGTCGCAAACCACCTTCCTCATCTCCTCTATGGAGGGGTCAGAGGGCACCAGGTCGAAATACGGCAGCTGGTACTCCTCATGGATGCCTGCAATGCATGATGGGAAAGCGGTTGAGTGGCTGTGGTTCTTTGGCAAGGTTTGGTGCTATACCAGCGCGGGCGGGGGCTGCCCGTCTCACCTCCGGCGTTGCAGCGGCGTGCGACCTCCCAGTACACGAGGCCCAGCGCGTAGATGTCGGCGCACTTGAAGGAGTCGAAGTGTTTCATGTTGATGGTTTCGTCCAGAACCTCCGGAGCCATGTACCTGGGGGTGGAGGGGAAGAGATGGGGGAGAGGGAGGGGTACGAGTCACACGACGGGACATTACAGGGTTTGGAAAATTTGGGGAAATCGTGGAAATCGGACGCCGGATCCCCACCTCTTGGTGCCCACGCGCTGGTTGGGCGCGATGTCGATGGTGTCGGTGATGGACTCGTGGCGCACGGCCAGGCCCAGGTCGGCGATGGCGCACATGCCGTTCTTCTTCACCAGGATATTTTTGGACTTGAGGTCACGGTGAGCGATGCCAGGCTTTCCTGCAGAAGGAGCGAACGAGAAATGACTAAACCAAAACATTGATAAACGGAAGGTACGTCTGCTTTGGGCCCAGCGGATTTGTTGACAAAGTCTTTTTTTTTTTTTTTTTTTTAAACGATAACCTCGATATTGATCATTTGATTATATTTCTGGGCCAATATTCTATTATATTATGACCGGCAGTGACTGGAACAGCCAGCTCAGTTTATAAGATTTAGTGAATTGCATTAACTTACAGAAGTGAAAACAAAAGCATATTTCCCAGACTATTCTATTTTTTGCTTATCAAGCGTGTTAATAGCACCCACTTGCACCTCCTTACTTGAAGTGCTCGTGTGATTTTTTTTTGCCACTTATTTACTTTTAATGACTTAATTAATAACAATAATTTAAAGTACAGCCTTAATGTATTAGTCATTAAAACACAAGTGTAGTGAAAGTAGACTTTGAATATAAGCTAACCTAATATTCCGTGGAATATAAGATGGGCTGTACTGAAGTGTATTTGTTTAATGTATGTGTTATTTTGGCCATCAAAGTAACTTAAATATCTTTAATATACATGTACATTTATCAGCCACAACATTAAAACCACTGACAGGTGACGTGAATAACATTGATCTTCTCGTTCAAATGGCACCTGTCAAGGTGTAGAATATATTAGGCAGCAAGTGAACAGTCAGTTCTTGACGTTGATGTGTTGGAAGCAGGAAAAATGGGCAAGCGTAAGGATCTGAGCCACTTTGACAAGGACCAAACTGTGACGGCTAGACGACTGGGTCACAGCATCTCCAAAACGGCAGGTCTAATGGGCTGTTCCCAGTATGCAGTGGTTAGTATCTACCAAAAAGGAAAACCCGTGAACCGGCGACAGGGTCATGGGTGCCCATGGGCTCATTGGTCCCATCCCACAGAAGAGTGACTGTAGCTCAAACTGCTGAAAAAGTTATGACCCCTGTCCACCACTGAAAGCGTCAACAATGGGCATGCAAGTGTCAGAAGTCAACCCTAGAGCGATGGACGAAGGTGGCCTGGTCTGATGAATCATGTTTCTTCTACATCATGTGGATGGGCGGGGTTAGGCGCCGACCCGATGTAGCATCTGTGGGATGTGCTGGAACAACAAGCCTGATCCATGGGGGCCCCACCTCGCAACTTACAGGACTTAAAGGATCTGCTGCTAAGGTCTTGGTGCCAGATACCACAGGACACCTTCAGAGGTCTTGTGGAGGTCATGCCTCCACGGGTCAGAGCTGTCTTGGAGGCACGAGGGGAGGCTTCACAATCGATGTGGTTATTAGGGGTGGTTTTAATGTTGTGGCTGTTCGGTATATGTAAGCACATCTTAAGTACACATTTTGACACACCCAGTACAATAAAAAGGCGTTGGGTACTTAATATAATTTCAGATAACAAACTTAAGTATACTTTTCAAAACTTGGGTACCATACCGCAGCCTTAAAGACAACCTTTATCCGCATCACGATATCTATTCTCATATCTCTGTCTCACCCTGCGTGCCCAGGATCTCCATGTGCAGGTGAGCCAGGCCGCTGGCGGCCGACAGCGCCAGCTTGATCATCCCCTCGATGGTGACGGAGTAGTGGTTCAGGTAGTCGAACAGGGAGCCGTGCTCGTGGTAGTCCGACACCAGCCACAGCTGAGTCCACGTGCCGTTATCTGAGAGAGGGGGAGACACGTGGGAAGGGTGAGACGGTGGAGACTTTAAAATAAAAGAAACATCACGGTGGGTGGTTTAAGGAAATGATTACCTTTTTCCAATTTTCTGTTTATGTCTGTACTTAAAGCGGGATGAGATGGGAGGTCGTTCAGGCCAAAGTTCACTCCCATGAACACAAGTGCCTCTCGTACACACAACATCTCACTTATCTCATATTTTTATTTTTTTTATGAAAAGTAAATATGAGACAAATGCTTTATATTAGAGCAAATGCCAATTGCAATCAAAGTACGAAGAGCTTAGGAAAGATAGGATGACGATGATAATGCCAGTGGAAACGGAAGATTGTGTTAATTTTTTTAATTTTATCTAATTTGGTAAGGTAGGTAATAAGAAGAAATTGAGATAATAATTATTTGTAAATTACATTTCACTGCATTATTACATTTCACTGCATATATGTATGAAAGTATGTATATGACGAATAAAAATCTTGAATCTAATGTGAAAAATATTTTTAAAATATAAAAACATTTCAAAAATACATAAGTAGGAAACACTCTATATGAAAATGCTGTGTGTATATGATTATAACTGCTGTTTTATAGATCTCCTTGGTGTCTAAAATTAATGCTAATCTACAGCTGCTAAATACAATTTTCTGTGCTTAAAGGAAAACAGAACACTGCTGTTCCATTCACCTTTGTTGTCGGCAGCGATGAAGCCGAGGATGTTTTCATGCCGCAGCATGATTGTCTGGTAGATCTCCGCCTCACGGAACCAGGATCGTTCCTCTCGGGATGAGAAGATCTTCACGGCGACGTCCCCGCCCCTCCACTTGCCTCGCCACACCTCCCCAAAACGGCCCTTCCCGATGATCTCCTGCAGCACGATGGTTCTGGCCACGGTGCGCTGCACAAACAGGGGCAGGCCTGTGGGGGGGGGGGGTGTAGAGAGACCACGTGGGTGAGGAGCAAATACTACTTCCATGTTTTTTTTTGTTTTTTTTTTACTTAGGCTTTTACTAAGTTATTTTTATGCTCACTCGGTTTGGTTTTCACTTTCTTCAATAGAGTTTCTTTTTAGGCCTGTAAAGCACTCTCTGACAGCATGTTTTTACAAGTGCTATATAAATAAAGATTTCCTTACTTAACATGTACTACTACTTAAGTGTTTTCTACGTTTTGTGACGTGAAAAAGGAGAGATCAGTGGTTTAAAGACTTTAAACTAAACCCACTTCTATGAAGGTAGATCCACAAATGCAGAGAGTGCGAAACCTGCGTTGTGAGACACATACTCATCTATCACATAGTCATCTCATCCTGGGCAAAGAAATGTAGACAAATCTTTTTTTACACTATTATTCCCAAGTGGGGAAGACAAATCCACCTGTGCAGCCACCAATAATAACACTAGTTCCTTATAGCCAATCAGAACAAGAGACTGATCACCAATCAATGGGAAACATAATTAGCATGTGACCTCACTGTTGGCAAGCAGCATTTTAATAGAGTTGGGCGCAACCAAAATATTGTATATTGAATATTGTACTAAACCTCTAGTATTCTGTAAAATAAAGAAATAAACACTGACCGGAGCCGGACCCTGAGGTGGACATGTCGTAGATGAGGTCCTGCAGGGTTTTGTCCTTGGCAAGGTACAGGTGGTCGCAGGACGGGTCCTCCACGTCGAGCCGCTGCCGGTGGCTGTACGCCCTCTGGTGGTACTGGAACAGGAACACGCCCACCATGAGCAGCACGCACAGCAGGAAGACGGGCCCCGCGATCACTGCCACCAGCTCCACAGGCCCCCAGGAGCCAGGCCACCCGGGCTCCCTGGTTGGGACTAAGGGAGATAGAACGAAATGAGTCTTTAACACAAAGGACAGTCCACAGCAGGACCTTTGGAACGCAGACGGGGGTGGAGGAGAGTCTCACCGGGTACTTTGAGGTCCACACTGTTGCAGTAGTCCACGTAGCAGCAGTGTGTGTTGAGCAGCCCCTCGGCGCTCAGGCAGTAGAAGGGCTGCCCTAGGGGAACCAGGTTGTCCTGGTTTATGCAGATGCGCACATGTTGCTCCTTGCCCTGGCTGTAGTAGGTGGAGGCCATGCAGGCCCCGTCCGTCTCGCACTCATAACCAGTCTTCTCACAGGTGGTGCAGTTACACCTGAGAGCTGAGAGAGAGAGGAGGGAGGATTAGAGCAGTGATTCTCAACCTTTCATATCAAGGACCGTCAATTTGTCATGCATGATACGCCATGGACCCAATTTGATCAGATTTAGCCTCTGACACCAATTAGATACTTTCATTTTTATGGTAGATAGTATTTATTTAGTACAAACTTCTGTCTCGGTCTATACTGTAGTTAGAGAGCCAAACTATGATCAAAACTATCATTACTGCAAATTCTCTATTGCTTGTAAATTAAGTCATGGTGATTTTTAACTATGAATCATTTTGCTGGGGAGCACCTGGAACCTCTTGAAGGACCCCTGGGGGTCCCTGGACCCCTTGTTGAAAACCACTGGATTAGTCAATACAATTCTCAGAAAAGCCAGCAAAATGGGGGGGGGGCGACGACAACTTTAAAATGACCAAATTAACCCGGGATCCACCTAAAGGTTGGATATTTACAACTGAAAAGGGTTTAGGTCAGCTCGTCCTCCCTCTGGTTGAAATGGGTTGTTCTCTAGTTTGTCCACCAGTGGGCAGGCTATTCCCACCAACAACGCTGGCAGTTGTGTGTCTTGTGCATGGCGGGCACCCATGGTGGTGTGCAGACAGACAGAGATTGAAGTTTCGCAGCAGCCAGACGGCCCTGGCAGCCTTGAAATCAGATCTTCCACTGCAGATGAACCCAAACACACCGGTGTGGAGATGGAGCGGGCCGGTGGGACAAAGTGAAACCCAACAAGGGGCGAGCACTCTCTGCCAAATCCCCAATGCAGCACTCTGCTCAGTTATTCTCCTCCATCTACCTTTGACTCATTGCTGTATAGGCAAACAACACGGCTTTATTAAAAACTTCCTGCTCGCTCCTGCAAGGGGTCCTTTTTTAAAGTTGACGTAGTGCAACCCCCGCCGCAACAATAATGAACATCGGCGGTCCATCCACACACTGAAATGTCAAGACAGGCCACACAAATCCACCACATAAACTTGGAACCGGATCAAGTTGAGCAACCCAGGAAGCATGGCATAGCAAACTGATTTGATTAGGAGTAAAATGGGTTTTTGAGTCACGGCGCATATGCTTCCCATTTAGAGCGGGGTCGACACAAACACTGGCTTCTCCTCTCGCAGACAAAATGCAAAGCATGGCCGGGGCGAAGCTGGTTGTTTGGTTTGTCCTGGGACTCGTTTTCCCGTGGGGAAGAACATTAGGGGATGAGGGGGGGGGGGGGGGGTGACTGAGCCCAGCAGACCCCCAGTCGAGAGTAAATTACGAACTGCCCCGACTGATAAACAAGGCCGTGAGCAAGGCATGACAGGCTCAGAGCCGAGCCTCAACCGGGACAAAGACAGGACCACTCCGGTGTAATTACTCTGGACTTAGCAAGGACAAGATGGAAGACGAGGGAACAAACAGCAACTTATTACAAAGCTCGAGGAGGCGAAGATCAGGGAGGATTTGATGGAGAGGAGAACAAGAGCCTGTCCAGCAGCTTGGCATGCCTTTGGATTTTTGACGACCTCCGGCTGGGGGAAGAAAAGGTTTAAGGTGTGGGAAGATTCTACTAATCCACTCTTTTCCTGTGGTTCAGGATCCCGATGATCTCACCCCCACGAAACACACACACAGCGTTTGTTTCTGCCCCCTCCTTAAATGCACTGAAAGGGAGACAAACACTTCTGTGTGTCCATTGCAGAGTTCACCTTCATCCTTTCGCTTATGCTGGGAGTCACTTCGCTCAGTGACCTTCTGCCCGATGTGCTTGCAACATCTGAGCGTCCAAAACCACAAACCCCAGTGTCACTGGGCCGGTTCCCACATGCGTCAACTGTGGGAGTTGGCATTACGGAGACAATGTGCATTCTTGCCTGTAGTGAGTAACTCCGATATGCCAAATTGTTGTGTGTTAGCGTGTCTCTCTCCAAGAGGGAGTCTAAGTGCCAGGAACTCTTGGCGAAGCGTGTCAGAGTTCCCCACAGTTTGCATGAAGATGGAATTTCCTGCTGATTATGGAGAACCAAGGGGGCAAAGACCGATAAAAAGAGGAAAAACAATTCCGCTGCCTCTTCCTACTGATCCGCCATGTATCAATGCCAATAGCTTTGATGGAAAAAAAAAAAATAAATAAATGATGTTACAAAGGTGTACTACTCCCCATCGTCAGCTTCAAAATGAAGCGTGTTTTTTGACTTCAAAATTCAGCAAAGGCCCCTTTCTGTTTCCTCGCTTCAAGCACAATGGAGTGCATGAGTCTCCGGTGAGCAATTCAGGACGGAGAATATTCTGATCAAATCATGAGTGAACGTTTTCACAGCACAATAAGAATTTCTTGGAAGAATTCCCCACATAAAGCTAACTGCAATTATTGTATTTATCTACCATCATAAGATTTGAACTGCTTGCTGTAAATAAAGAAGCCCAGCGTCACACAGGGGGAAACTAATGAATGGACATAAATTTAAATGGCAAGCACAGCACATTATATTAGAACGTTAGAGTATTCGGCACATCCATCATCCAGAGACACCGAATCTCTCTCTCACACGCACTCACAGAAGCACAGGAAGGAAACCCAACATGACTGGAAACACACACTTTTCCTCCTTGGGTCGGCTGTGGATGGTTTGTGGTCTACCCAGAGTTTGGATTGTGTCAAATCTTCCCTTTCATTATAACCTTTCTGCAGCACTCCGAGCTGCAGACCGCTGTCAAACAAAACAAGCAACAGCGGCGCAGAAAAGAACAGACACACTAGACACAAAGTAATAAGAAAGGTTAAATTAATTTAGTGAAAGACGCAAAGTTGGAAGCTATAGCGGGGTTCAAAATAAATGAATTAACAAACTGATACCCCTTTATTCCTATACCTCTTTGGAAGTTAATCAACAATTTTCCTCTTAAATTAAATACCACCATAATCTTCTTTTTTTTATGTGACATTTCTGTATTAGACTGAAATATTTTTTACAAAGCACATAATGTTGTGACAATGATGTTTCACTGAAAAGATGGTGCCAATGTTATGTATAGAATATCGATAAATTGATCCAGAATTGTACCGTGAGCCATCTGATCAATATCGGATTGAATAGATGTTGAATCAAATGGCGCTGGATGCTGGATACACCCGACCCTACTGGACAAGCATGAAATCAAATAAACGCACAAATTTGGCCTCGTAACCCACTTGCGTTTGCCCAAATGCCGGCTTGTTTGCACAGCTCTCCACATATCGCGCCGGATTCAGCGTACCTTGTAAAAGCTTTACAAAGCTGGACTTGCGAGGGGAATATCTAGCCTAAACACACACAGATCTGAGGAAGGGCCTGGTGTGTGGTTTCTAAGTGAACTGTGCTCTTGTATCCACATAATTGGTGGCCTTACACTGGCTCTTTGTGTGGAGATTAAGGCGACATGAGGAGGGATTGGACTGGCCCCGTCTGAACAAAGAGCAGAGTAGAGTGTGTGTGTGTGGGGAGGGGGTGGTGGAGGAGGGCTGGGGGGCTTGTAGCTGAGAGAGGGGGAGGGGTGGCGCTCAGGAGATGGGGGTTAACAGTACATACTCTTCTGTTTTTAGGGGGTCTCAAACTGGGCGGGACAATGACGGGGGTGAGGGGAGACATCACGTGTGAATGGAGGGGCTAGCGGAGCCCCCCAGCTGCGACAGGGGTCTGCCCGAATGACCAGCTGCGACTGTCATTAAAACCCAGTCTAGACTTTGACTTAGGGAACACAAAATAAAAAAATAAAGACAGAAAAAAAAGGAAAGAAGAGGACAAAGGAGGAGGAGGGAGGGGGGCTTCAGTCATTTGTGTTGCGGGTGTGAAGTTCCTCTCATTCCGTTCGTGTCGAGGCAGGAAACGCGGCAAGGAAGCAGGATTAATAAAACATCCAACGCTTCCATAATTTGGACCAAACTACTAAAAAGGAGAAGGCTGGAATGCTTTGAAAAAGCCCTGCAGATCAATCGTCACACACAAACAGCCGTACACAGCGAGCGCGGTGTCGACACCATGTGCGTGAGAAGAGCGCGGGTGTTAGTCAGCGCGGCTCATACCAAGTAACACTGTCACAACAGAGGTGAACCTTCCAGTGAGATAAGATGATGAAGTCAGTGGAAAATATTTTAAGGCCATTTGCGGGGGGATGGGGTGGTGGGGGCAGGGTTACAAAAACACAGTGGGTTTCCGGGGCTCTGGGGCCGCAGACGGAGAGCCGGTCGGTGCATGCGTGTGTCCCGGGAGCAGAGCACCATTACCAAAATGCACCGGCTGAAATTAGATCCATACAGATACCAGACTGAGAGCTGATCAAGACAAGTAGACGCCACCACACAGTGCGAGTGCAGTGCACACGCCTCCGCCGCGCACGGGCACCACAAGCGCACACACACACACACACACACAGCGATATACACACCATGTTCCTGTCCTAATCAATGCGAGGGGGGAAGGAGGAAAGTCATTACCTTTGTCTGCATCTCAGGGTCAGATTACTGATCTGATTCTAAAGTCAGGCCTCTGGGGCCGGGCTGCTCAGACCATCTCTACCAACCAGCCTCTGGCCGACATCCCACCCCGCCTGCCACTGATCCACAACAACTCACGCACATAATGGCTTTAGCACCGGCCCGATAGGAGTTTGGAACACACGTTCAAAATGCTAAAAGAGGTTTGTTTTAACTAGGCGCACATTTTGCAGTTAAGGCCAGACGAAGAAGAGTTTATTATCGCATGCATTGGAAACAACCCCCACCCCCTCGCCCCTAATTAAGATATTTCAAAATCATATTAACCCATCGTCTCATGTCATTATCAGAGCGGTCTTTATTATTACATAAACGCCGGAATGCCGTGAGCTGAGCAGACGGATAATTTCGTAAAATCCTCAGATTCCTCAATCACGTTTCCACAAAAACGTTGCGGGAGTTTAAGCCAATGTTAGAAATGTCCCCCAAAAAATTGGTTATTTAGAAACTACTGTGGAACTCAGATGTAAAGTCTGTCTGCAGTCTGATGTGATGAACGGGAAAATGTATGCATTAAAATTAGAAGTTTGTTGGGCAATAAAAAATCTGGTAGTTATAAGCAGGCAGTTACTGTATTCTACACATTCCCTCATTGATGTACTATGAAGGAGAAATTGATAACCACTGTCAGCACGTTCGGTTGTCAATACAGCCGAAAGCCAAAGAATTCCAGGCTTGGCTCTGTGAATTTCCTTTAGGGAAGGAAGGTGTTAAATAGCTACTGCTATCTAAAATCTGAAGGTATGGAGAAGATAATGCTCCTAATTGGAACCTGACTGATCAATACTGGATGATATGATCACATTTGGAAAACACTTCTTCTTTTTTTTTTTTTTTTAAGACAGTATTTGTTCCAGTCTTTTGGTGCATGACTATAATCAGTGAATACATTTTGAGTGTATTCGTTCAGCAATAGCTTACCAAATAAGCCAACAACCCCAGATTAAAATATGCAATCAATGAATATAATTAGATAAAAACAGGAGTGAACTAGAAAAGCAGACACAGCATCAAGCGGAGAATAACAAGGCAGAGCAGGTCTAATCCACATTCCTAAAGCTAAACAACAAAACACCTCTTCAAAGAGACCTGTAAAATGGAGGCCAGGTATCAGGTGAAGCCCTATGGGCATGAACTTGCATAGTTACCAGATCCGTCTAGGTGTTCTGTGACAACCCCCCCCCCCTAATTATATTTAAAGCATAAAACAAAGACAAATGTCATTTCACTAGCAACCCATGTTCTCTTGTTCGATTTGCATTCGCAGTGCTGACAAAATGACCGCCTTTGTGCTGCCATTTCCAGGGTCTTTCCCCCTGGAACCATTTCAACTACTCAAAAGACAAAATGGGAGCCAGTAAGGGAAAGTGGAGCGATTAAAGAGTGAAATTGCTGCTTGTGTGTGGGGAGGAATCCCTCGTGGCCCAACAGAGGTTAACGGTGGAGCCAGGTCAGCTGGAGGCTACGCTGTCTGCTGGAGCAATTAGGAACCTGTGCCTCCGGAGGTCATTAGCCACCGCATTCACTACGAAGGGGCTGGGGCCGAGGGCTGAACTAGACTCCATGGCTGACCTCTGACCCGGGTCAGTGTCACACAGCTCGCACTGTTGGTAAACACGGAAACACCGCTAGTTGGACTTTGAGGCCGAGCGGTAACTTGAAGCAGTCACATTAAGCAAGGAGTCTTGCACACAAGACATCTTGCGTACAAGAGGACAATCCCTTTGATTTGGTCACAGCTTGGCGACAAGGAGACGACAGGCAGAAAAACAGACTTTCTATGACACAACCGCTGCACAAAACAACTTTCCCCAGTGCATGCCACAGAGGTTTTACAGCCCCCCCCCCGCTTCATAAAGAACACACACCGAAGCGGGGTGGGGAATCACACACCTTTGAGCCCAATAGGTCCAACATCTTAAGGCTCTGTACAGTCGTTGCAAGCGAGCAGTGCAGCTCAGAGACAGGGGGCGCTGCGCACAAACCACTGTGGGAGCTGAGCGTTGACAGTGCGGCTGTCAACACTACGAAGAAGTCCTGAGGGAAGGATCTACATAACTGCAAAAAAGCAGTAAAATTAAAATGTAAAGTGTGAAATGTAAACTTGACAAAAAAGTCCCGAGGTATTAAAATTCAGGTATTCCTGACTTAACGTTGGGACTTACGACCAACTCGCTGACCAGCCAGTATTGTACGCCGTACAAGAACTTTGGTCGTGGAAATGGTAGCACAGCACCTCCAGCGTCAAGCATCTCATGTCGCGTCGCCCTTTCTCCGTCTCGTTCCCGCGGTCAATCAGCATTCACTACACTAGCGTTTGCAATCTCCAAGACTGAAATACCTTTAAGGGGTGGCTCCTCGCTTACCGACCAATTCGCTTAACGACCTGGTCGTAGGAATGGAGACAACGCTATCCCCTTCCACAAATCAACCCCATCTGGTTATTTTTCTGGTCACGCATAGATGGACCGTACAAATTGTATCTGCGGACCTCTTTGCAACCTTCCTTTGGAACGCATCCATCTTGAATTACCTAAAGCGCACTAGAAGAGGTGGACGGAATCTAGTTAGTGGCGATAATGCACTTAAAACTGGTACTGCTGGTACCAAGCACCACAATCATGACGTCATTTACGCCGCACGCACTAAACGACACCATGGCTGTGGCAACTATAAACCAGGCTTACCCTCTCTTACTTTCCTTTGGCTCTGACCGAGCAGGCAGGTGCACACACGTTCCACTCTTACTAAGAAATGAATTTCATTCTTTTACTTTGACTCGACGCAACACCTGTGTTGCTGGACCGGAGTCCAGCCCTACACACTTTAACAACAATCCCTCTTCTATTCTCTTTTTGTGAAAATGGGGAAAAAACAGGGACCTAACGAATCGAGCACCATTGTGATACAGTGACAAATAAATAAATGGCGATAAACAGGCTTGCATGCCAACAGAAGTTTTACAGCCGTTTTACAGCCGTTTTACAGCCTAACCCGACTAACAAAGTTAGTCGGTTTCAAAGAGTTAAAATTATGATTCATCCACACAAGGTTCTACAATGTATTAGGGAAACAAAAGCAGAGAAAAACCAGAAGTGGGACAACACAAGGAAAGTATAGAAAAGATTTTGATCAAACAGAGGGTTTGTATGGGAGGGAGAAAGAAGCAGAGAATGAGCAGGGCGCGCCCTGCCTCACGGCACTCCATGTAGCCCAGTGCCGTATCACATTGCTACTCTGTTCCATGCATGCAGGCACCTGACTGTGTCACACAGGCATGTAGGGCCTACAACACAACGGCTCCCGATTCACAAAGTCACGGCACATGACAGATTCATCACGACCTGTGGGTAAATTCCGGTCTTCGACGGCCAAGCTCTCAATAGCTTGGAATCCGTGCTAGCCTAACTACTTTCGGGTTTGTCTGGTTTCAGCCATGCCGTGCTATAATCCATTATGTGGTGTAAAACAGTGGTTCCAGACACATTCATGGGCCCCTACAAGACAAGTCTGGCCAGCTGGTAAAACCTATCCAACACCCCCCCTGTCTGCTCAGACCACAGAAGAGCCCCCTCCCCTCACACACCAATGTCGTGTTGGACTAACCCAGGCAGACAAACAAACCACGCTGGTGCCATTGCAGAATTCCAATAATTAGTTTCCCATCGTTTTTTCATGTTGTTGCATGATAAATTGACCAACCTTGGTGTGGCCTTATCTAAACTAAGCGGGGGAGGAAGAAAAATCTCACCGGTTCTTGGAAGGAGGATGACTCACCCATGTATAACACAACAGGGCTAATGGATTATGATGCACACAGAGGATATTTAATTTGGCAGAGAGGTTTAATATGGTCTCTTACTTTTACATCATTTCACAAGTGGCAAGTCGCAACAAGGCACAACAGACTCGCATGTGAGGACCACAGGGAGAGCTAAGGAACTGGAGACTTAACCCAGAATTATTTTATAACTGTAAATCAGAGTTATTTTACAACTGCATATAAAATAAAATAAAAGTTGACTTCCTGGATCCTTGTTACAGACTACAGGGACCCAAAAAAAACAACAACAAAAACAGGTTTGGGGTCCACCATATGCATCTACTCATTAATGCAGTGGAGCCGAGACTCAGCTGCTCCGGCAGACATTGAGAGATTGGAGTTGTGGCAACCCCCAATAACCGCCTGAAAAGGACCCCACTTGCCGCATTTCCATCACAAAAGGGCACAGATTTCAACTTTGACTTCTGTCTGGGCTGCCTGAACGGCCGGCTGTTGTCACCCTGGAGGCCACTAAACAGCCCCTTTCAGGAAGGGAACCACAACTTCCACTATTTACTTACGAACAACACTTTCTGCACTTGCTGAAACCGGCTTAATTCCGACATGTGCCAATATTGTGAGGAATAATACAGAGCACCACATTTTACTGTGGTGAAACAGTCCGCTGTGCTTACATGGGGCCACAAGCTGATGCGAGATTGTTTAGTAAATATCCTTCAAAACAACGCCTCCCAAGCAGATTAACGCCCGGTAGACACACAGGGGTTTCTACTACATCTAGAAATGTGAAATGTTAGATATGTTTTTTTTTTTTTTTTTTTTAAAGTCTGTTCAGTCAGACACGCGTAGAAGCATTTCAGAACGCCCAACTCCTCCTCCTGGGGGATCCGAGCCAGACAGGAACTCATCTTTTACATCTCTGCCTATAATACCTTAATATCATAATTTTGTTTTCCACCCTAGTACACACACTCTATGGGCAGTTTTTTTTTTCCACTTTATATACACGTGTGCACACTTGCAATTTTATTTTTAACAATGTAAATTATTGATCCAGACAGAGGGTTATTGTTGATTTTTAAGTTGTATACCACCGTATGTATATATATATATATATATATATATATATATATATATATATATATATATATATATACACACACACATACATACATACATACATACATATACACATACATACATACATACACACACACATATATACACACACACATACATACATACACACATACACACACACATATATACACACACACATACATATATACACACACACACACACACACACACACATATACACACACACACACACACACACACACACATTTAGTTTTTTTTATTGTTTATTTTTTCCAATTTCAAGTTAATTTTAGACGTATTGAATATCGCCAGTTCTTATTCGTAGTAGTTTATTCTAAAATATATTAATTATTAGTCTACTGTTTTCATGTGATCTGTTGTAAACACCGCAACCCCCCCCCCCCCGCCTCTCCGTGAATGAATAAAACACATCTATTATTCCCAGGGTTTAGTCTGCGCGGCGCTAGCTTACGGATCTTACTCCACTGGCGACCTAAACAAAACAAAAAAACAACAACAACGTGTTGTTGTTGTTGTTGTTCGTCGACTTGACGGTTTTTGTGTTCGAAAACGTCAACAACGATATCGACGGATACGTTTCGTCGCCGAAACTGGAGAGAGAAGAGAGGAAAAAAAAAAGCACGGTTACGGTAAACGGCGGCGGTAAAGGTTACCGCTAGCTAAAGGTTAGCCGGATCCCAGACACGGCGCGCCATGACGGGGAGAGCGACGGCGGGCGAGAGCCCGGCCACCCAACATCCGACCGGGAGGCGAGGATCCAAAACTTACCGGCACCGACGGTCGCCCACCCGGCTAGGGCCAGCAGCGACGCAACAGCGGCTTGTCTTAGAGCCATTGCTTCTGGATTTCCATCGCTCTGTGCGGCGGAGGGTGGTGGGGGGGGGAGGGAGGGAGAGAGAGAGAGAAACGCGTTCGAAGCGCGGCGCTATCAACGCGGCCCGACCCGACGCGCAACCACAGTGTGACCGCACGCCGCACGCACACGCCACACGGCGGCCACTTAAAGGGGCGAGCCGGGATCTTTTCGAGGGGGCGGGGCTTGTGGGGCTCGGTCGGCCGGCTTCCCGTCCCCGTGTCCCCCCCCCCCCCCCCTGCTGTTTTTACCCTGCTGTAATGAAGCACAATAACAATAACCACAACAACAATAACAATAATAATAATAATAATAATAATAATAAGTAGGCAAATCTGCCCGGAAAATGTGTGCTATCCATTCAATCAAACGTGTTTGCATCGGTTTAAAAAAATACATAAATCAAATCAAATACATCTCCCCCCCCCCCCACCACCATGTTTTGGTTCAGGCGCCTCCGAATGGTTTTCCTCGCCTGCGTGACTGGGTGGCGTGTAGTCCACCCGCATGCCCGCCCCTGTCGCGATCCTTGTTTAAGGTGAGCCAAGACACTTTATTTATCCCCTTTTGGAGGCGTTGGGGTTAGAGCGGCTGAGCAGTCCGCGAGTCAATGAAAAGAGACAAGGCCATGGCATGGCATTGAAAAAACAAAACAAAAAAAAAACAACATACGCACACATCTCTAAACGTAAGTGAACGGAGAGTAGCGTTTGTGCAGGCCGGAATACGAGAGCAGTCATTTAAAGTGCAGCTGTAAATTATCTTTCAAAATATTTCATAAACTCTCCATGACTAATAGTTAGAATAAAGGGTTTTAGTATTTTTTCGGATGTTGACCTTAAAGTGATGTTCAAGTGTGAATCCGTGACGTTGTTTTGTCAAAAAATTCCATATTTTATATTTATTTAATATTTTTTCGAGCTGGCATAAGGTATTCACAAGGTACAACCATTCAATGTATTTGAGAGTGCATGCTGTTTCCATTGTTGGTCAGGGGTCTGCCTTTCCCCACAGGAATCCAACGGCTGGGTGGAAAACACTTTTTTCTTCCTGAATTTCCCCACAGGGATTAATGAAGCGTTATCTTATCTCATATTGTCTTAAGAAGCGAAAGGCAGCCGCAGTGAAATTCACAAAAAAAAAATTAAAAAAAAAAAAGAACAGAACCCTCGGACGAAGACGAATGATGACGAATATCCTGACCACCTCAAGAGGCCAAGAAAAAAAAAAAGAGAGAGAAAATAAACAAATTCTTCAGAAGAAGCGAACCTTCTGGGAGAGAAAGTGACCGTCTTAGAGCAAAGACGAGGGGATGGATGCTGAATAAAAAGTTGCCATTTCGAAAGGGGATTCCGGGACTTGCAGCGTAATCCACCCCTGCAACACGGATGATGTGGTGGATTACCACTTTAAGGCATGGAATGTACCAATGGCTGGGCACGCCGTCCATTGCAGGCCGACCTTTCACAGGATGTGGTCAGATAGGCTGGGGCCATTATGGACTTTTATCAGCGCCTTGTGTTATCACCTGTCCCTTCACTGGTGCACTCGCCAGTTCAAGCTTCAGTCTAATCATGTCTGCTTAGTCTCCAAAGTAGCTTTATATCCTTCCACCATCATTCCTGCTCCATCTATCTCCATGTATTATTAGTATTATTTTTTTTTTGGTGTACTGTCTGCGGCACAGGCCAACTGGGTAAGCCTGCTGCGAAGAGGAATACGCAGGGGAAGAAAAAGGTTGAGGAATGAGAGGGGCTTTGCGCTCACAGTTAGGTTTGCCTCTCTGATCTGATACAACCCCCTCCACCCGCCTGGTTTTGTTAAAAATAGCCAGCCCTTCATCCGACTGACCAGACAGACTCTGGCTTTGAGGGAGTATTATCTCACTCGCGTTTGTTCAACAACCAGGCAGACGGACGGACAACATACACACACACACACACAAAAACACACACAGGCATGTGTGCACATACAGACTCATGGAGGAGAGAGAGCCCGTCTATATAATTCACAATTCAACTTTCAAACTTTTCACCGCACACCGAGTGTAGAGTGTTCCAGTGCAAAAGGTGGAGTTGCATAATATCGTGTCACTATGCGTTAGTTTAATATTTCTATTCTCTTTGTGGATCATTTTTCGTTGCAGCAGCTTTGAAGAACTTGCGTTTGATGAATGATATAAATGTCATCATTTGAAAATAAGATATCCAGCATTAAACTATGACAAGTACTCTTTTAGACTACACACTACAGGTTATGCAGTAAAAAAGGTTATATTTAGACTCGAAATACATCTAAACACCTTAGCGCCTAATGTTTTATCATTTTCAGAAACGACCCATTGTTGATAAAATCTTAAAGTTATACAGTCCATTCACTTATATATAATCTTCTCAATATAGATTAAAACAGTTCAGTTTGTGGTTTCTTTAAGTGAAACCCGTAACTGGATTTAAAGCCTACAAATCGTGGTTTATGTCGTTTTTGGAATAAGGATATGCATGAACATACTTATTTTTGCATTAAGTATTTCTTTTTATTCTTACATCTAAATGTGTGGAGTAGACAGGTGAAACAGGGCATAAATATGCTGTGATTAAAACCATGTTGTGCTTTTCATGCAAAGTGACATGGTGTGCGTGTGTGTGTGTGTGCGTGTGTCTACCTATATACAGTATGTATATGAGCAGATGTAGGTCAGGTGAAATATGATCACTCACTTTCTACAAGTGCTAATTTTAATAAAGGCAATAACAAAACAAAGACCATAGCCTGCCTGCTTGATAATTTGAAGGCACTTCAATTCTTACGAAAGTACCCAGCACCTTTTGTAACAACACTGCGAATATCAGAAGCTGAGCAGATTTGCTGGAAAACAATAGCACTGTTTAACTGTTCTCTGATGCCCCCTCGTGGTCAATAAGAAACCTGCACTGGTGGACAACAGCGCTTCCCACCCAAGACGCTTTAAAAGAAATAAAATACTTTAAGCAACACCTACAAAATGTGTCACTTTTATACTTATGGCTATTGGGATTGAGACTTTTGTTTTAATAGTAATTGTGATGAAAATCCTGTGACGAGGGCATATACAAATTACTTATTTATAAGGATGTTTTCTTCTAATCAAACATAAATATTCTGTTTAAGTATTTATTTCAATGTATTCCCGTGGATGCCTAATTCCATTTACAATGGACCGTGTTATAGTGGAATATTTTCCTCTTTCTTTGCAAAAAATGCAGACAGTCTCTTCCTGCTCATGTGCTCAGCCATTTTCTGAGGGATCAATCCATTCAGAAAATAAAATCTGTAAATGCATCTTGCAATAAGTCCAGGATGACAAATGAACTCCTTCGATAAGTGGTGCATAGGAGTGCAACTGGTTGAAACGTGAGAGCAATTTTGTTCAGTCCACTCTCAATTGGAGTCCTACTCCATTAAATGACAATTGGGATAGTAGGAATAAACAGTCCACTAACAGTCCTGTGATTTCTTCTGGTCCAAATCCATTGGAGATGAAAACTCTTGGTAGTAAACAAAATGGACATCAACATCTTAATTTGAATCCAAGCGATGGAAAAGTTCTCTTTTCTGGCACTCTCGATTTAAAGCGCAGGAAATATAGCAGATGAAAAATAGGCTGGGCGAAAAAAAATAGCCTTGGGGGTCTAGACCGTCTAGACAGCAGCGCTGAAAGCCAATAGTTTTAATAGAACACGCCGGCTGTGTGAGTCACTAGCTCAAATATATGCTAATATTATGCAACTAGTCCTGTAGGAATACGAGTTTTATCTCCTGTTTTTTTATTTTTATTTTTTTGTTTTCCATCCACGGGTCCGGTCTAGAGGTCCTGCTTGAGCTTCTCTGAGCTGTAGTCGTCGTCGTGGTCCAGTTTGGACAGGGTCTTCTTGACGCGCAGGGCCGTGAGACGGGACTGCGGGCTCTGGAACCAGCACTCCTTCATGATCTTCCCGGTGGCCGACAAGATCTGCGCGTGCACACACACAAGCAGCCAGGACACCGGCGTTATGGTTCCGGGTCAATTCATTTTTGCCATTCGTTTCGTATAATGAAGTCGGCACGTGTTTGCGTGGGATTAAGGGGGGCTCACCGGGTGGGAGTGGAGCCTGTTGTGCAGACTGGGTCTCTGCTGGGCCACACACACCACTTTCTTCATCTCCTCGAAGCTGGGATCGGAGGGCACCATGTCGAAGAAGGGCGGACGGTACTCCTCCACAATCCCTGAGAGCAGAGACGAAGATATACATTAACGGGATACACGAGAGAACAGTTAAGCTTTCTATCGTAACTCTGCGGGGAAAAGAAGGAGCTTTTAGTCATAGTGTCTAGTGTAGTGTTATTGACACACATGGCAAAGGGCAAGAATTCCCAGAGAAGTCCCAGGAAAAAAAAAACAAAAACAAAAAAAAGATTAGGAGATATTTTAGTAGGAGATAAGCACGGACCTGGCTATAATATTCCTCTTTTATATGTGGAACACAGTGGTCACTGCATATATGACTGAAATAGTATAATTGGGACTCAAGATCGAGATAGGCTCAAGCGGGAGTTCTGTGAAGTACGTTGGCGTAAAAAAAAAAGAGAGCGAGGGAAGAAACGTATTCCCCCGGTGACTTCTTACAAGGCCCACCAGTTGTCTGTGTGTGTGCGTGTGTGTGTGCATGCATGTGTGTGTGTGTCTGTGTGTGTGTGTGTCTGCGTGTGTTTGTTTTGTCACCGTGCACGTGCATCTGGACTATGTGAGGGTGAGTGCTGACACCAGATAAGACTGTTTATAATTACTGGAGCGCTAATCAGGAGAGTGGATAGTGGAGACAGACACAGACTGCGCTCCTCACACAGATGGCCCAGAAACCAAAACACGGAGTCGCTGAGAGACACGGAGCTCAGCGCCTCCTACACATATTCCACCATACAAAAAAAAACAAAAAACATTTTCCAGCATAATGTACCTCAGAGTACATTAACATATACAAGAAATGTGTTGTGGTGAGTATTGGATAGGTGGGTTTCTCTTCAGAAAATAAGCATAAAAAAGCTTAACAGTAAAATTATATATATATATATATATATATATATATATATATATATATATATATATATATATATATATATATATATATATTTTTTTTTTTAATCAAATAATAATAATAATAATAATAATAATAATAATAATAATAATAATATAAAAGTAAAATAAAAATAGCCAAATTTAGACAAATAGCTGAACGATACCAAACAAAAATCGTCAAATACAAAAATATATACAGTCTATACAAAATGCGACCCTATACACAGGATAAATGATAGGTATAGGTATACATATCGTGTATAAATTATAAATGATTACTGTGTACTTACTACATCATTAATTTATACAGTGTGTGTATATATACACATACATACACACACACACACACACACACAAATCAAATTAAATCAAATAATAATTACAATTGAAAAAATGGTAAAATAAAAATAGCCAAATTTAGACAAATAGCAGAACGATACCAAACAAAAATAGTCAAATACAAAAAAAATTTACAGTCTATACATCATTAATTTCTACAGTGCCTGTGTATATGTACAGTATCACACACACACACACACACACACACACACACACACACACACACACACACACACACACACACACACACACACACACACACACACACACACACACACACACACACACTTAAAATCTCCAAATGAATGCTTACCGTTGACATTGGTTCTCCGGGTTATTTCCCAGAAGACGAGGCCCAAGGCCCAGATGTCGGTCTGTTTGTACGACTCAAAGACGTCCATGCGGATGCTCTCGTCCAGCACCTCTGGAGCCATGTAGCGCTTGGTGCCCACGCGGGGGTTGTTCCCCACGTCCAGGTAGTCGCTGGACTGGGAGTGTATCACCGCCAAACCTGAGGGAGAGAGACACCGACCGCGAAACGTCGTTTATGATGCGGTGTATCACCAACCATGAAGGTCCACAGGAATGACCACTGTATCTCAGTGTCTGCATTATAACAACAAGGGGTGCAAATAAATGCATGTATGTTGCAATTCCACCTCTGGGAGACAGGGGGGCGTAGCAGTGGTGGGAGAAGTTACTCAGACCTTTTACTTTAAGTAAAAGTACAGGGGGGGATGGAGGGTAAGAGAGTGACACAGTCTCCCCATTAAAAAAAAAAATCACGGGCCACTGTCCGTGGTTTATGGGCTGGCCGTTCTCTAAATGATTGTATTTATTTTAAATTATATCGGCACCAAGGTGCGGTCCACCTGGAAAATGCCCGGTATGCCAGGTTACCAGTCCAACCCTGACCTGAAGAAGGCCCTATGGCCAAAACGGTAACATGCTGCCAACTCGAGCATATCAAATTCAGTATTTTGACCTAACTCAGCACCTAACCGCACCTAACAGTAAGGTGCGTTCCCTCCTCTAGTCAGCCCTCCTTCCCACATCACCTTTCCCCCTCCACACAGTAACCCGGAACTCTTCTCTCTCTCACCCAGGTCGGCGATGCAGCACTGTCGGTTCCTCTTCACCAAGATGTTGCGGCTCTTCAGGTCTCGGTGGGCGATGGCCGGCTTGCCCTGGGAGCTGAAGATCTCCGTGTGCAAGTGGACCAGGCCACAGGCCACCGACAGGCACATCCTCAGGCAGCCCTCGGGGTCCAAGGTGCTGTACTGCAGGAAGTCGTAGAGGGAGCCCAACTCGTGGAAATGGGTGACGAGCCAGAGCTGTGTGCTGGAGTTTTTGGAGGTCATGTCGGACGCGATGAAACCTACAAATGGGAGAGGACTTTAATGTTCCCTAATCTGGATATAGGACATGACATTTTGCAATGATACTCTTCCGACATCACAGAGAGTACCCATTTATCCATTATTATTATTATTGTTATCATTATCATTAATAAGATTAAAACCCAGTATGTTGTCGTTCCGGAGCTGCACGGTGTTGTAGATCTCTGTCTCTCTGAACCACGACTGCTCGTCCCGGGAGGAGAAGATCTTCACCGCCACGCTCTCCCCCATCCACGTGCCCCTCCACACCTCCCCATACCGGCCCTTTCCTGGAGAGAGCAAGGGCACAGTTATCCCACGTCTTATCCATAAAAGTTTCACAAGTTCTCAGGGGGGCAACAGAAACGGATTCCATGGAAAGTTTGGACCCATTTCGCAGATGTGGGATGTTTCGATGGGTGCATAGGGATTTGACTACGGTCGAGAGACAAGAGGGAGTTGTGAGCTGAGGAACGTGGTAGAAGAAAAAAATACTGACCGACACATTCGACCAGGGAGATCTGCCTGGCCATTGTCCTTTGGACCAGATAGGGCAGCCCCGTCCCACTCCCTGACGTACAGAACTCGTCAAAAATGTGCTTGAGAAGAGAGTGGTGAGAGGTTTTTCAGAGTCGGCCCTCTATCACTTTTGTTTTTTCCATTCCTTGCTGTTAGATTTCTAATATTATTTAATGAGTCTTACCTCGTATGTGGGATCTTCTGCGTTGGGCACTTTGAGCATCGTTACGTCGCGGTCCTCCTCGCTGCCCAGGCGGCAGTGTGTTCTTTGGGAACGCAGCCACAGCACCATACCACAGACTCCCGCAGCCACGATGAGCATCAGCATCAGGGGCACGGCTACCCACAGCGCCACGCTCCTTCTGCAACCTTCAGGCTGTTCCTCTGTACATTCTTTTTATTTTTTTCCCCATTGGTAGAAATATATATGAACAGGAATGAACAGACAATTATTTTAGTTAGATCAATTGACTTTGGCTTGACTGACTCTGAAGAAAAAAATCCAATAGTATCTGTTTTCTGTTGGCATTGTCTATTAGAGAACCTGAAATGACATGTACCTTAAGAGGCCACAAGGGGGCGCCAAGGCCTGATTCTCTATTGGGAAAACTTTGAATCAGACAATTCTTGATTGAGCAAAAAGAATGTCAGCAATTGCTGACAAGTTGTAAATATTAATCGAATCAACATCTATTTATTCGTGAGTCCCTGGGACAATTTGAGGTTTACATTTCCCAATAGTCAAAATTTTGCCACAAAAATCCACATGAGTTCAAATATACAGTAAATTGTGTCAAAATCCATCACTATATGTTCTAATGTATTGTATGCTCTGTAAACTTTTCTCTCTCTGCCACGACAATAGAACCAATTCAGCTGTCTGGATTCCGGGTAAAGAGTTTCATGAGGCTGTGATTATCCTTGAGGTCACAGTAGGTCATTTTTATACAGTAAGGTCAAGTGAAAAAAAAGTGCTGTCATCACATTGAAGGGTTACTATGAGCCAATATTTCTTCACACATGAATGAAATTGGGCTCTTTGGGTTCACACGAGTCTCAGCTTTGTAGTCATACTCAATTTCTACAATTCCATGACTGCTCAGGCACCTCCGCGTGCAGAAGTAGGGGAAAAAGGAAAAAAAAGGAAAAAATAATCGGTGTGTTTAGGACCCCAAGTGGTGAGACTCTTGCGGTTCTGATGATCCTAATTTCACCGTGATATCTTGACGTGAGGGGTCGTGGGACCCGTTTGAAAATAGTCACGCCCATTTACCTCGGTCAAAAAAAATAGGTCGCTGACTTTGGAGCTTCGTTACGCCTGCTTCTCAGCGAGACACGACCATGGTTCACATCTACGGGTTCGTCTGGAAGTCTAGCTTGCGCTCATACCCGAAGATTAAACTCGGCTTAAAAACCAAGCTCGCCGGTCAGATAGGAGTTTCGAGCGGGGGTCTCCGAGGATAACAAAGGTTGAGATCCTCCGCTCGTGTAGATGGATACAACCGCCGGAACATGACCCACCATCTTGAGGTACTGACCAGTAGCGGGAGGCTGTGTCCACGTTGTCCAGGCGTTGCAGTGGTCCTCCGTGCAGCAATGGATGTAGTAGTTCTTGAAGGACGTCATGCAGTGCTCCATTTTGTTGGTGGTGGCGAAGCAGCCTCGCTCCTCATCCCCGTTCACCCAGGAGTAGAAGCAGACGGCCCCTCTGCACGTGCCGTCCTCGCACGTGTGCTTCAAATTTTCGCACGCGCACAGCCACTTCCCGTCCTCTCCGTCGGCGTCTGGAGGGGGCGGGGAGAGAAAAATAAACGGTGGGAGCACGAGCGTTCAGAGGCGTTACATGACCCGGAGCGGGACCGAGGTGTTCGCCAGTCCCGGGACGAGAGACACGCGGCCGCCCGAGGGAGAACGGGTCCGGATCCAGAGAGGTCGGGAGACGTCCCCCGCATCTCTGACAGGAGCAGCAGAGGGTCCAGCGATACGCCGAGTGGAACCGCGACCTGGGCTTCCTCCAGGGGAAACCCTTGTGTAATACCAGGAGATAGGCTCACTACATTTCCTCGCAGACACAAGATATCTCGGAGGAGAAAAAAAAACAAACCACAAAGCTGCAGAGGCTTTGTGGTTTTACAGAGAGAGAGGTGGGTTTTTCAGTGAGATTGCGTGTGTTACGTGAAAAAAAAAGTTTGTGTGTGCCAAAGAGAATGAAAGGTGAGAGAGAAACGGAAAGAAACGGTTTGAGTGAAAGAGGGAGAGGGGCTGTGTGGGAAGCTGCATTTATCATTTCAGTAATATAGCCAAATATAGCCTTATCCTATTATCCATATATTATCCACAGATAGCCTTGTATTACTGTCAGGACTCATCAAGGTGTTTTCTGGTGAGTGTGTGTGGGTGTGCGTGCGTTTATTTTGAACTATTTGAACTCACCTGCGCAGACAGCAGACTGTGCCAGCAACACCCCGACAAGTAGCGCTTGGATCACAACAGACCTCCCCATCGCTGTGACACAGGACACACAAAAACAAAGCATTGCAGTCATTTTATTTTGAGATTGCTTACATTCCTCTCATATTTGTGCAGAAGCCTGCAGGGGCGGTCCTAGCGACTCCGAGGCTCCAGGCAGGACCAATGTGAGGCCCCCCTTTTCTCTTTTCAGTGAGCAAAGCTAAATGAGAATTCCAACTGAACCATGAGACAAAGAGACAAGATTGTAAATCTATGAAATACTATTTGAAATTACTACATTACATGACTCAGGAGTGGGTAGTCACTCCAGAAAATGAGTCATTTGGTCGTTTTGTTTGCGACTCGCAGGCTGAACTGAGACTCGAAAAGAGCCGAGAGCCAGAACAGAACAACCGAACCCTGATGCGCTGATGGGATCTCTGTACTGGACAGAAAGTGTTCAAACTCTTTTATTAGAACTTGTATCGATCCTGTTACTACTCCTCCAATGGGGTTATTTCAATAGGAAACGTTGGAGCAATTTTACCTCATAAATATATAATTCCAAATAGGATTAAGGACGTTTTGTTCAAGAGTGTACGCAGATTCTATCCTGTCCACTCCAACATATATATATTGTGACCACTTATTGAGGATAATTAGGAAGTGTTTTCATGGCCATTTTTCCTACTTGTTTGTTATTTACTTTTATTTATGTTCTTGTACAGCATGGACGGTTTGGTATACATACCACATGATACAGCCAGGTAATGGGAAAATCCCTTCACTCATTCACAAAATAAAAGTCTGTCCGTCCCAGTCACACTGTTTTGTCAATCAGATGACTGCTGGAGACAACATCAGTCGCTTAGTCGCTGTGGCTCAAAGGGATAAGTCGCTGTAGGCAGATTTGGGGGTCGGATGCTGAGAGAGCTTTCGAAAGGCATCGCGCCAAAGGGCAGCGTTGAGAAGCGACCTAGAAACCAGGGCATGAGCGCAACAGCAACAAATCCCGCTGCGGGGGGGGCGGGGTGTTCATGGTGTTCAGGTTTTGGTTCCAAACCCGCGCTCGTGTTGCCGGCTTTCAAAAGACCACCCGGAATCAAACCCTCAAATCCTACAACATTAAAGCTCTCACCCGACAACTTACTGACTAAATTAAAATATCTGGGAGTCGCAAGCCCAGTGGCCTGTGACCGTTCCATTCACGTAAAGATCTGAATCTCCAAAAGAGACAAACTTTTCATCGCTAAGAGTGTGTGTGTGTGTGTTTCCTCGCCTCCGCCGGCCATGTCCCGTGTCCACCCTGAATTCTAAGGGCCTTTATTTCTGATTCAATTATTGGGATGCGGAGTAATGTGATGGGAGCGATGGCTGTGTCGGGAGCCAAAACATCCCTTTAAAATGCACGGGATGCTGATCTGAGGACGTCTTGATGTGGTAACGTGGGCACACGTTACCACACATCACTGATTTACAGACCACATCCTGCGCGTAATGTTTAAGCCAATTGGCACCCGTGTGGTTGGCCCCTCGGCCAAAATGTCCCCGCAGCAGCACAACTGTGTTTCCTCCGCTGAGAAAGCGATGATGTCAAAAAACAACACGGTGCCAGGGTCCAGCCTGTCTGCCGCTCTGTAATTGAAGTGGGTGGGAGCGGGAAACCCTCTTTTGCTGCACTCTATCTGACAACTTAGTTTGTGTGTGTGTGTTTGTGTGTGTGTATGCAAGTGTGTGGGTGAGCGTGCCTGTGTGAGTGTCTGTGTGTTGTGTGTATGTCAGCCTCGGTGAAATGCCTCCTCTACGCAACGAGGCTCCGGGTCCGTCGGCCGCCGTCCCGGCCCGCTTGCAGAGTAAATATTGATGGCTTTGCTTCCTGCCATTGAGCGGCCGCGCCCGGCTGGCCGGTAGACGCAGGTCTGCCCATTGTTTAGCTCTGAGCTGCCAAGGGTCACGCAAGCTGCAGCGCTGCTAAAAAAAAAACAAAAAAAAGAAGAGAGGACTGAACCGCTCTTCAGTTCGGGGGAACACTTCAACCCAGAATGCAAAATAGATCCATTACGAGCGACAATGTGTGGTAGAAATGTGGGAAAAGAAATGCAGCAGCTACTCATCGACTAATACCAGCGATACACTTTGTTGATACAGAGCTGTTGCCTTACTGTTTGTTTTTAGGTTTATTCTGTATTGCCATATTTTGGATATTGCTTATTTAGATTCTATTGTCTATATTCATCACTTGATTTGTATTGCCTATTGCATATCTGTCTGTCTGTCTGTCTGTAAGTTAGGGACAGATCATTTCACAATTTTAATCGAATATATATTCTAACGTAAAATCTAAAGTCGTTTGAATTCATTTTTGCCCTTTCTGCAATTCAGTTACATGTGACGGTATTCACTTTAAATTGTTGCAATAATGGAATGAGTTCTCCCGTAAGATCAAAAGTACACTGTGTATCACTAAGTATGATTTGACTTGGTTTCTAAGAAATCTGTTTTCTGCACTAGAGTGTGTCAACTCCAACGGCACTGAATACCGTGGTTCAGAAAATAGAGTAAGTAAAAGTCGCATATTCCATATAATTACATTCAAATCGAATGAAGGCAGAAACAGTGGTGGGGTGAGTTATTTCAATAACTACTTCAGCAACGCAGCACGGGACGGAAAAGGTCAAAACACACAGTAACTCTGCCTCTGAATCTTCCGTTTCACAACTAAACCTTCTGTAAAACGGAGGTGGGGGTGGAGGAAACGGCTTTTGGTGAACCCGAAATGAATCTTCCAGAAACTAAAAGATGCCTTGGCTTACCTCAGCCCGTTATGGGCTTTATTGGTTATGTTACCGCCAACAGAAGCAAAAGAAGCTGGAAGTGGGCTGCATTTAGGGTCGCATTTAATCTGATAATAATAAGTAAATTCCAGTCACATGTCGTCTGGAGGATTTGTTTCCTTCGCCTGGGGAGATGAGTAAACAACAGCTAAGCTCGTGTAGATCAATCAGATCAAATCAAAATCAAACCGTCTCACAGATTCCATGACAACAGGAATGGACGCTTCATCATCTGTCATTGATTAGAGGCCGCGATTTCGAATTAGAACAATGGATTTCTTTCTTCTCTTGCATGTGTCGATATTGATTAAAAATAAAAAATTAAAAAATGAAACAGCCAAACCTCAACGGTGAAGAGCGGTATCCCGCGATAAGACGCCAGCACACACACAAGCACCTCTCAAAAGGCAACGCACAAACCCACCGCTCCACACCCCATCAGCTCGACGCAGCCAGGGTTTGTTCTGAGCAAGCAGTTTAAACATTCTGACACACACACACACACACACACACACACACACACACACACACACACACACACACACACACACACACACACACACACACACACACACACACACACACACACACACACACACACACACGTCATTTGTGAAGAAAAAATAAATAAAGCTCACTGTGAAAGTTCCACATATCAGTAGAAATCTGCAGGAAATCTGCCTTTTAATGCGTCTCGCAAATGGAACAAACAGGAAATTATCAACTGAGCATCCGTCCTTCTTTCCCAAAGTCCCGTCCGTCTGTCTATCTGTCTATCTGTGTGTCTGTCGGCTTGTCTATCCGTCTGTCTATCTGTGTGTCTGCCTGTCTGTCAAATCTGTCTGTCTATCCATCTGTATGTGTATGTGTGTCCGACTATCCGTCTGTGTCTGTCTGTCTATGTGCCTGTCTATCCATCTATCTGTCTGTCTATCTGTCTGTCTTTCTACCTGTCTGACTGTTTATCTGTATGTGTCTGTCTGTCTATCCGTCTGTCTATCTGTCTGTCTGCCTGCGTCTATCCATCTGTCTGTCTGTATCTATCAATCTGTCTGAGTAGTAAGTATTCACATTAGTTCATTTGAACATGTATTAATCTACTACTAATCTGTGCATTCAATCAAATAACTGCTGATAGTTCTGCTGCAAATGGGGGAAGGAAGTCTTCACAAAATGTGGTTTCATACTTTTTAAAACACATATAAATGACTCTGTGAAGTGTTTCCTGTGGCAGGTAGTCGACATGTCAATGGTGATAATCTGTGTTCCCAGTCGAGAAAACCACATAAACACAGCTCCACCCACTGCATCGCGTTATTCTCTGAGGAGGAGGACAACGCTTTCGCTCTCTCTGCGTCTCGGAGACATCGCTCAATCTTCACACAGAGTCTGAATACAAAAAAAGAGAGAGAGAGAGAGAGAGAGAGAGAGAGAGAGGGGGAGGGAAGGATGTAATCACCTCCTGCATCATCACAGGCTGGTAGGCCCCAACGCGCTTCCTCTCTCTGTTCTCCCCTGTTTGTCTCCATTGTGTGACCCCGGGGGAAAAGATCGTCCTAATCTCTCATTCCATCGGAATCCATGGCTCAAGGTTTAGTTGTGGTTTACAGACGTCGCTGGACCTCCAACAATATAAATCGCAAACCACGACAACCTTGAAAAAAATAACAGCCGCCTCTGTTTTCCCGTAAAAGGTAGCGCTGCTACACTATGGCCGCTGCTCTGGAATCAAAATCTGGCTGGATTGGCAAAGTATGTTTACACAAACAAGGAATTTGGGTTCTCAGTGATGTTCTCAGTTTAGTGCAGAACATACAGTAAAATATATATATATATATATATATTTAAAAAAAACAATAACAACACAATATTGACAACCATGAGTCATTTTTTGTTCATATATGTTTTCGTTGAAGAGGCATCATTACATTTATCGTTTAAAAAAAAGGTTGTACCACGAGGACTGTATAACCCTAAATCTACAACTAACTTACTATTTTCCTACTATGAGAGGCCATAACTTCTGACCGTGTCAACTTTTCACTAACACGACCAAGCACGTTGAGTGAGTCACATTGAGTTACAAACACCGAAAGAATAAAAGACAAAGGACTGCTCAGTGTGGCTGCTGATGTGCGTAACTGATACGAACAATCACTAGATTTGGAGAAGATTTAGGGTCACGTTTTATTGCCTTTGTTGAGTGGAAATCACCCGCGTGAGAAAGGGAACTTGACTTGGCGTTGAAGCCCTCCAGCACATGCACACTCTCGCATGGGGGTTAGATTTGAAAAAATAAAATAAAATATACAGTGTGTGTGTGTGTGTGTAATGTAATATATATATATATATATATATATATATATATATATATATATATATATATATATATATATATATATATATGGAATGCCAAAAGTCAGCATATGCCATTTATAGGCTAAAATTAATAAATGTCATCGTGTTAGTTAAATAATTTATATGGATTGTACAAAGTTCTATATTTTTTTTAAATTATCATTTAATTTGCCTCCAATCAGTTGAAAAATCAACTACATTTAGGCTACTCTCCCTCTCGTTTCCCCTATTTTGCAATTAATAATTTCCAATTTGCCCATGCAACATATCCAATTTTCCGTCTTGCTTACATCTGAGTGACTGTCACACTCAACGCCATATGCAGCCACCAAATATGATGTGGATATCCATGATTTCTTCTTTATGACCATTGTCGTGGTCAACATTTAAGAGGATGTATGGGATGAATGGCTAACGGTAGCCATAATGGGTAGGCCTACATCCTCTCAAATAATCATACATATGGAATGTTCTTCCTGGCCAGCTGGAGGTGGAAGTTGTGGAATGCCAACTACCACAAGCATTCACACACTTCATGACATTTAGGATCTATTGTCACATTATGACCCAAAAACGACACCTTTGAACCAGGCCTCTAGATTTTCTATTTCACACAGAACTCCTTTTTCCAGTTATTTGATAGCAGTCTACGTTTGGTCATTGGTACCAGCATGGTTAGTTATATTATGGACATAGGGTATGTAGTACATAGGGATGTACTAGATTCATGATTTATGGAGAAAATGTGAAATAAAGAACGGAAAACCCCCGCACCATCAAGAAAATAGAAAAAGTGACCAGTAACCCCATTGATGGGACAGTTTACGAATTTTACTTTCTTCAAATCTCCCCCCCCCCCTTCAGTTGTACCCCATGTCATGCGTCACGATCAGTCGTTTCCAATCGACGCGTCGACTGAAGAGGCAGCTACACAACTCAACATGCAAATCGCGATGCATCGACAAACGGCAGTTGTCGATGCATCGCGATTTGCATGTTGAATTTGTGGAGTTTGTGTAATTCTCTGTAAAAAAATAAATCGGTCATTTCTTAACCACCTTTTTTTTTTTTTTTTTTTTTTAAACACAATGCCACTGCCAGACTCCCCACCTGCTTGGAACACCTGGATACTTGTTAGTGGTCAAAGTTGACCGTTGATCTGTGACGTCATAGGTTTTTATTCATACTGATAAATAAAAAAATGTACATACGTATTTCAAATACCACAGTGATATCAGTGTCATGTGATGCTACTTTACCTATTTTCCACTCGGCAGCTTCTTCAAGTTGACGGACGCCCACGCCCACGCCGCGCTCCCTCCATATCATAGTCTCCCCGAAGTGTCCATTTGGAGTATCAAACTCGAGGAAATAGGTGGCCTAGGCGTCAGAAAAAAACGATTCCTTCGGCGAAATCTCTCATTTACAGATGTTCCAACCCCCCACCCCCGAAAAAAAACTCACATCCACTCCCGCGGCTTGGTCCCATCGAGCCGCCGCGGCGACGCGTCTTTTTACGCACGACGCGCAAAGTTCACTCAAACTCTCCAAAGTGAGCAAGTCTCTTCCGCCTCGAGAGGTCAACGCGTTGTCGATTTGAAGACGGGGTGGACTCTATCTCGACAAGCACGAGCAATTTTAGCAATGTTCCCGATCGGAGGGGGAGATTAGAGATTTTCATATACACACGCTTCGTCCCACCCCTTATTGTGTGGAATGTGTTCTCGCAGCGCTTTTCCTGTTGCCTGCAAACCTCCCATTTTCCCTTCTTTCATTTTTCCCTTCATTGTGGAGAGAGGTCCGAGCAGCGCTTCGACGAATCGTGCGGTGTGAGGGAATCGCAGGCCTACATCTGGCAGAAACCAGGTTTGATCATTCCACTTTATCTGCCCAGATTGGATTTAAACCCATCTGTGTTTTAAATATGCCACTCACGATAAAAACAACAAAACAAACACCCCCCCCCAAAACAAACAAAAAAACAAACAAGAAAAAAACCTAAACAAAAAAACAAAAACAAAGATCTTTTGTGGAGATGTCTCATCCACCCTGTTGGGGGAGTCATGATCCTTAATTTTTTTCTAATTATTATTATTATATATATATTTTTTATTAAATAGAAGTAATAGCATTAAGTTATAAAGAATAAGAAATACTTGTTTAATATGATTATCTTGTTCTTTATTTCTTAGGGTTTGTTGGGTATTGTCAAAATTATCCCTCCAGGGATGAATAAAATATCTATCCACCTATCTGTATCTATCCATCTATCTGTATCTATCTATCTATCTGTCGTTGTAATGTTTAAACTCTCCTTTACGTCATTTTGATCCATCCACAACAACAACAGACCTGAACTTGTCCTGATTATAGTGAATAGTTCATTACTTTACACACAAGAAAGATCTCCCATCCGTGGATACATCTTTGTCCAATTCCAAAAATATCCAAAGTCGAAATAACTCTCGTAGGACCTACAGAATATTTACACTGCCATAGAGCTTGTATTCTCATCAGAACCCAAAATCCAGCAGAGCGCCTTCATGTGTGCCTGGTTCCCAGGCTCTGTAATCTCTGTGCTCTTGGCCTATGGCTGCAGACACAGCTGGGAGCTCTCACTTTATCCGTCCCCTGGAAAAGAAAGTTAAATGCCTTATTTGATCAGCATTTATTTGCCATTTTGCCTTGTTTCCTATTAGTCTCTGAGATTAATGGGAAACAAGAAAATACAAAGAGCAAAGAAACAAAGAAAAACGTTCAAGTGTGGAACATTCAACAAAAAAAGAGAACTTTAAAGACGGGCTCAGACTTGGATTTCCCTGGAGTGCTCCTGCACGTTCCCTGCCGTGGCTCTGCTCACTGTAAGACAGTCAGACATATAAGAACCCTTCCCAGCTGCTGTGATTGGCCAGTCAGCCTAATTGGCCACAACTGGCACCGAGGCTGTGAACGTCAGTCTATCAAGCTGACTTCCCCTTGCCTCCTGGAGCCCGCTTGACCATGTCCCTGAGTCTGCCACACACACCCACCGCCTGACTTAGGCACGGGGAGCCATCCGGTCGACAGCCCCGCCCCATGGTGGGAACAGAAGTCGCTACCACCATCTGTGGATCACAGATGGATCAACTTGTACTTAGAGGGCTGAAGAGAAGAACCAGGTACCAATGGGTGATCCCTGCATTGGTGTCCCTCATGCGGTGGAGCCACTGTAGCGGGGTGTGGTCTGAACAGAGCGTGAAAGGGCGCCCCAGGAGGTAGCAGCAGAGGGTGTCGACTGCCCACTTTGTGGCTAAGCACTCCTTCGCCATTGTGCTGTATTTTGTCTCCCGGTTCGCAAAATTCCTGTTTATTTAGAGGACCGGGTGGTCGACCCCCTCCACCTCTTGGGTCAACACTGCCCCCAGACCTCTGTCCGATGCGTTGATCTGGAGACAAGAAGGGAGAGTAAAGTCAGCTGTATGCAATACTCTTAATCCTCTCAAATGCTTGCTCACACACACTGCTCTGTCTACTGGACCGATTCTGACGCACTCTTTCGAGTTAAATCAGTTAGGTGGTGGTCAACTCTGAGAAGTCCAGGATGAACCTCTGGTAGTAACCAGAGAACCGCTTTACCTCCTTTTTCGATTTGGGTCTCGTGCTGGCCAGAATCCTCGCAGTCTTATCTACTTTGGGCCGCACCAGCCTCCCACCCAAGTGGTACCCCAGATACCTTACCCCCTTCTGCCCAACCGTGCACTTCTTAGGGTTGGCGGTAAGCCCCGCCTGCCACAGGGCCTTGAGTACTGCCCCCACATGCTGCATGTGCCGCCCGCAACTGTCACTATGAGTGATTACATCCTCTAAGTAGGTGGTGGCATATGTCGCATGCAGGTGCTGAACCCGGTCCATGAGTCTCTGAAAGGTGGCTGGGGCTCCGAACAACCCAAACGGAAGCGTAATGAATTGGTACAACCCTTGCGGAGTGGACTCTGGAGACAAGGGAATCTGCCAGTTGCCCTTGGTTAGCCCAGTGTATAAAAAATTTAGCGGTGCCTAATCTGTCAAGTAGCTCGTGGACCCGGGGTAGTCTACACAAAACCGGACTGTCCCATCAGGCTTGTTAACTAGCACGATGTGGCAACACCAGTCACTAGTAGACTCCTCTATTACTCCAATTTCCAGCATGGCCTTCAATTCTGCCTGCACAATTTTGTGTTTGTGCTCGGACAGTCGGTACAGCCGGGTGCGTATTTTCACCCCCGGCGTTGTCTCTAAGTGGTGGTGTATGAGGGGAGTGCGGCCTGGCAGGGAAGAGAATACATCAGCAATGTGTTTCCGTAAGTGGGCTACGTCTGCCGCCTGGCCCAGAGAGATGGTCATGCGAAAGGGCTGGGGTCTCATTGGTAGCTTTTGGAACCTCCGGGCCCAACTGGTCCCTCCCGATCACTGTGGTGTCCAGAGAGATGGATACCACTCCCTCCATGCCTTTAAGAGGTTGAGGTGATACACCTAGGTTGCCCCTTGCTTGTCAGTCCGTTCAACCTCATAGTCCACCTCCCCAACTCGCCGTGTGACCAGGAAGGGTCCTTGCCACCTGGCAAGTAATTTAGAGCTGGATGTTGGAAGTAAAACCAGCACCCTGTCTCCCGGTGAAAACCGTCTCAGTCGCACACCTCTGTCCTAGAGCTGCGGCTGCCGTTCCTGGACCTGGAGCAAATTCTCACATGACAGTTGTCCCATAGTGTGGAGTTTTGCTTGCAGGTCCAGATCATACTGAATCTCATTCTTACTGGTGCTAGGCCTTTACATTTACATTAGATTTTACATTTAGTCATTTAGCAGACGCTTTTATCCAAAGCGACTTACAAGGGAGAATAACATTCAAGCTACATTGCAACAGAGACATTAGTGTACAGTAAATACTGCTAAGTAGTGCTAAGTAATTGTAAGTTAGGAGAGGAGGTACTCTCTGAAGAGCTGGGTCTTCAAGTGCTTCTTAAAGACAGAAAGGGAGGTCCCTGCTCTGGTAGTTTTTGGCAGCTTGTTCCACCAACGTGGAACTACAAATGAGAATAACCTGGATTGCTGTGGTTGTACAGCCGGCAGAGCCAGGCGACGCTCGTTTGATGAGCGCAGCATCCGTGGGGGTAACATGTGCTTTTACAAGAGCATTTAAGTAGGTGGGAGCATTCCCAACAATCACTCTGTAGGCAAGCATAAGAGACTTGAACTTGATGCGAGCGGCTACAGGTAACCAGTGGAGCTCGATGAGCAGCGGAGTGACGTGTGCCCTCTTTGGCTGGTTGAGCACCAGTCGCGCCGCCGCATTCTGTATCATCTTCAGTGGCTTCACCGCACAGGCCGGCAAGCCTGTTAAGGGAGCGTTGCAGTAGTTGAGACGGTACATCACCAAGGTTTGTACCAGCAGTTGAGTGGCATATTGTGTCAGGTACGGCCTGACTTTTTGGATGTTGAAGAGTGCGAAGCGGCAGGACCGGGAGACGGCGGCAACATGGTCCGAGAATGTCAGTTGGTCATCAATAATGACACCTAGATTCCTTGCTTTCTTCACAGTTTTACTTTATAAGGTCCAGCACCCCCCAGGGTCTCCTTCCAAAGAGGAGTTCAAAGGAAGAGAATCCCGTGGAGGCCTGGGGAACCTTCCGTACAGTAAACAACAGAGGGTCCAACCATTTATCTCAATTACGGCGATCATCGTGCACAAACTTACGAACCATGTTCTTCAGCGTCTTATTGAACCACTCCACAAGGCTGTCAGTCTGGGGATGGTACAGGCTGGTCCGGATTGAGCAGACGAACCCTGCTTCCTGCATCAGCGCTCCAAACCCAGGCCAATCTAACCAAACGAATGCCCCAAATGCTTTTCCCCCGGAGACAAATTTCCAGCTGCACCATCGGATACACATGAATGTCCCCATGCAAACACAGAATATACACCAGTGATACCTCCACCAAAGCCACTACACAGCCACACTACACACTTCACAGCCACAGCCCATGGCTGCCTCTAGGGTGTAAGGCCGATGGCAGCGGACCCAGCTGGCTGCCCGGGCCGGGATGCCCTCAGGAACCAGTCCAGGACCACGACTCTCCCTCTCCCCTGGCTGCAGCCACCATCTGGCCACATCCCTCAGCTGCTGTACGCAGGCGAAGGGCCGGCCACCGCCGGTGTTGTCCAGGGTCTAGAAACAATGCCGGTGTTCCTCCTGTGTCAGTCCAAGCTGTTCCAGGATGGTCCACTTCCAGTCAAACAAAAATGCCCAAGTGCGGAACAGTCAACAAAAACGGATAACTAAATTGGCTCAGACTCTGATTTCTCCGGAACGCTCCCGCACGTTCCCTGCCATGGCTCTCCTCACTGTAAGACAAACAAACATAAAATAACCCTTCCCAGCTGCTGTGATTGGCCAGTCAGCCCAATAAGCCACAGCTGGCACTGAGGCAAGGAGTATCAGTCTACCACGCTGACTTCTCCTCACCTCCTGGAGCCCGCTCAACGCCGCCCGCCACGCACGACCGTGTGCCACAGATGGGTCATCACACTCACACCTGTTTCTTTTTACTTTTCATGTAACCATAACCATATAAGGTCATGTTATTTAGTCCCATAGCCAGTGCCTGGGCTTACATGTGGGTCCACACGATGTTCCCTGGAACTTCCTGAACATAATGAACTTTGTTGAATGTCAAACTTGTGTCACAAAACAATGTTTGGGCTTTATGCTAACGCACAATATTGTGACATATGCCGGTAAAGGTCACCACAGAGACTATTTAACCAGCTCGCCCCAGAGATCAGCACTCTCTCCATGAACAGACCCCTGGTGCATGTTCTTAAAACTTTGTAACAGTACTTAATAATTACTCAGTTCAGCTGTCCAGTCCAAACTAAATTCACTATCATTTGTCGAGCTTACCAGGAGGTGATGCCATCTCCAGACAGCTGACCGATCTGCGGACCAGATAGCCAACCAAGACCTAGGGACAATGGTGAGCAGAGCCATTTCATGAAATCTGCATAGATTCTTGACTGTCTGTGTCGCTAAGTGGTGGCGTGTCTGGGACTGCGTACCTCCTGAAAAGGACCTAGAAAATTCTGATTCAGACCTGTGATCCAAATTATTGAATCTAAATTAATGATATAGTATTGGACGGACTGAGGGACTGTCGGGACAGATTACGGTTAGGTTAGATGTTGTGGGACATCATAGTCAAAATCATAGTCTAAATAAAAGGGCGGCGGTCCAAAACAGCCATGGTGAGCTGATAATTATAGACCTCTCACCAGGCCAGCGAGCGAATAATTATTAGAGTTCACATTACGGAGGATCAGCCGAAACGGTGTCAGACATGATCTGTTGCAGACTAACTGTGCAGAGGTAGTAGGAGGTGTTGGCACGTTTGTCTTATGTGCCACCCCAGTTCACTACCTAAGGAGGAATCTTGACGGGTGGAGTGTTTGAACGTATGTCCTACGTGCTTCCTCCAGCGTCTTGGTTTAATTATATTTGTTTGTGAAAAGAGGGAGGCGTCACCAGAGTACGGGCTGACGTCCTGGAAGCACTAAAATAGAGGTTGCCGAGCTGCAGTTCGAAGGTACATGTACGAGCAGTGGTCCAAAAGAGCCACAAACCATCAGTGGGCTGATATTTTTGTGATTAGAGTCCATTGTGTTGTGATTGTCTGTCTGTACATCCGTCTATCCGTCTATCTGTCTATGTGTTGTGATTTGAGTGAAAGTGTTGTACCTGCAATCTTCTGATCAGAAGTCATACATGTCTGGCTCTCCACCTAATAACAGGTCTTGCCACTGAGAGGGTTGGCGTAAGTACATACAAGCTCCTCCAGTACCCTGATTCGAGTGCTATTTAGTGGTGGACACTAAAAGCACAAGCAGGGCTATTTAGTGGCTGTGGTTTCAAGAATTGCTGTGGTAAGTACTGTGTGCTGTGAACTGTGTTTTGTGTGTAAAATGTCTGAAAGTCTACGAAGGTTTGTTGTATGTTTTAAACCACGGGCCATCGTCTGACCCACAACTCGGCCAGTCAACAGGGCCTTAGGAACTAAGGTGAGCAAAGCAATTTTTGAAAGTCTGTATTAGTGTCTGGGACATGATAAGACTTTGGTAGTTGTATGTTTCCCCCTCGTTTGCACTGTGTTGTGATTTGAGTGAATTTGATTTGTGTTGTGCTTTGCTGATGATGTGTGAATGTGTGTGTGTAGCTAACCCCGCCCAGGATCCATAGCTCAGCCACCACACAGCAAGATTATAGTTAACCATCCAAAGCTACACACATTTAGCATAGACAATAGCGCTTATTATTAACTGATACCCACACATAACCACAACAAATTCACCCTTAACCTGACTGAACCCGACTAAACCCGACTGAAACAACTGAACCAACTGAGCTTACCTGACCCAACTGAACTAACTAACCCTACTGAGCCAATTGAACCCTACTGGACCAACTATGCGTTACTCTGAGACAATGCACAACAGTCAACCCAGCTGAAAGAGCCATGTTGCCCACGGAAGGAAACCCGCATGATGCATCCACCGAGGAAGACAACGCCACTGCCAAAAGCTAAGTTATCGCATCCAGTGATTACACTCAGCAGAAACCATGAGGCATCGAAGCACATGGCACCCTTTTAAACGATTCTGTGAAGTCAGAGGCACCCTAACATTCATACTAGTCACAACATTATTAATTGTACTCCCGATACTGTGGATGAATACAAGGCCCAGAACCAAAATTTTGAATCAATTCACATCCATAATTTGTCCCTGGTGCACAATAAACAAAAAATGTTGATTGGATTAATTTACCATAATCAGCAACAGTTGGCCAACTACTTGTATGACCTGTTTGAGGCTCTCGGCGAGTAGGTAGATGCCACCGCCAAAGTTGCCTGGCAAAACCATATGGTCATTGATATGATGTTCATCCCCAAAAATACCGCCCTGGAAGGAAAGTTTACTGTTGCCCTGTCTAAGCTTAAAACGCTGCACAAAGCACTTAAGGGCAATGCTGGCCACGGCCAGTGGGACATGAATTGGTTTTATGGCCTGGCAGGACAATGGGGCGGCATCATCACTAAATTCTTAAATCATTCTCTGCATTGTCCTAGTTGTCCCAATGCTCATCAGGTATTGTGTGGCTCTGCTGGCACTGGCAATGCATCAAATGGCATTATTGGCGCAACCTAAGTCTTCTGGCTGTAGGCTACGGTCTGTGGTCCCCAGCGAGGCAGTCCACTATAAGCATGGAGCTCCTCTGAGTTAGATGTGGAGGTGGTTAAAACATAACATTCCGCCAGATGACCCTCTGGCCGCACGCCCCTCGAGTCTGATCCCCCTCTGGCCCGGCCGCTCCCCACCTTGTCATATGGTTATCTTTTTCACTCGCCCCTCCATCAAAATTTCTTTCCGGGTTCCCCACTGGGTTTTACCGGACGTCAAGGGCTAGGTTTGTCTGATATCCATATACAACGTGTTATTTGATAGCCTACCGTTTATTTCTTGTGTAATGATCATTTCTCTTATTGCATTTATCCTCGCTTTATTCTTAGTATGCATTTACATGTACCTATTGTTGTTGGATTGGTTTGAGGTTTTTGACTTGTTTTTGTTTCGTTTTTTCTTGTTGTTTATTCTTGGTTTGTTTTTTGAGATTGTTTATTGGTTATTGGTTTACTTTCTGTTGTGATGTGTTTTATCCTGTTCTCTATCTTTTGTGGAGATGTCCCATCTCCAAGGGAGTGGGGGGTGTAATTTTCTGGTAATGATGGGTCATCAGACTCACCCCTATTTAATTTTACTTTCCATGTAACCATAACCATGTAAGGTCATTGTGGTAGGCCAAGGGGGCGTGGTCAACCCGCCACTGCAGACAGGCGGTGCAGGCTCCCATCCCGGGACCGCTCAGCTGCTGCAGATCGGGGGAATCAACGGAGGGACTCCACTAATTCGTTCGATCCTAAATGAGGAACTAATATAGTGTTTGTTGTCCCCACAGTGACAGACGGCGGCATGCTTGTGGGAGATGCTGCTGACTGGGCACGAGGAACACGCTACCGAACATGCCAGGCCCGTCAAACGGGGAGCGCATCTTAGCGCCGAAACGAACGGTATAAGTATTTTGCCTGCGAGCATTTAAGTTATCCTTTCTGGCCTACGAGCCACCTTTTTGTTTTAACAAGTAAATAAATGCACGCCAACTGGCGCTGTTTTGCCTTCGCCTGCCTCCTCTTCCTCATTCCCTGGCCCTGCACCAGAACAGACATCTACAGTCATGCTTTATATTCCCATAGCCAGTGCCTGGGCTTAAGTGCGGGTGCACACAATGTTCCCCGGAATTTCCCAAACATAATAATCTTTGTTGAATGTCAAGTTGTCACAAAGCAATTTTCAAATTTTACGCTAACGTACAGTTTCTGACATATGCCAGTAAACGTCATTATATAAGACTATATAACCAGCCTGCCCCAGAGATCGGTGCTCTTTCCACAAACAGACTATTCACAAGACACAAAAACAGTGTTTTTTGTGCAATCTCATCAAGTAAAATCTAACGCTGACTCAGCAGTGACATTTCCATAGACTGAGAAGGAGGAGGTGGGGGTAAAATTCAAAAGTAAACTGTTCAATATGAACTTAAAATGGCTCTAAATTTGAAACAGTAAGCATATGTTGAATTTGTGAAAAATGAGTATGCACACTCTTTCATATTCATATTTATTGTTTGATCATGTCCTTAGGGCATTAGGTCCTCTTCCTTGACTTCTAGAGAGGTATACGTCTGTATAACAGCTAGTTCCCCTCCACCAAAGGGGAAGTGAACTAAAATACTGACAATGAACTGTGAGAATGTTTGTGTGCTGGATTCAATGATCTACCAAATGAATAACATTTCTATGGCACGTGCTCTGTTCTGTCTGTATTTAAAGGCTTGGCGGATATTTCCCCATTTGACTGCGGGTAAAAAAACAACAATGATCATTACATAATAATGTGCACATCGGCTTAAAGGCTTACTGCCCACTGCAGCACCTATTTAGAGTCTCCTAATTAGCTCACTTAACTCTCACTCTCATTAATGAACCACAAACGACTCCTGTTACAAACCAAAACAGAGATTATCAGCACACATGAAGTGAGGGAAATGTTTAATTTGCTTATTATATAGTTAATCTATTGTAATGTAAATACACAATTGAAATACTTTACATTTCTGTTAAGTCAAGAAAAATTACTCCACTTAATTCCAGAATCCTATGAAATACTAAATTATATCTGGGCCAAAATCACGAGTGGAGTACAAAAATAACCGTATTGCATAGTTAGATGGACAATTTCCAGTGCACAACACTTAAATACTGAATTTCCAAAGAACTGCAACTCTCCCGAGTAACATTTTGTGACGTTACATACTTTATGCATAGTCAAAGGACCCTCTGATGTGCTCTGCTATTACAGTTAAAATGGCTGCCACAGGAATCCAGTTCATTTATATGAGTATGATAGATCACCCTGTATGTGTGTGTAGGACACCAATGCACTGTTTAAAGGTGATATTTTCTTTTCTAGTTAAGTACACACACACACACACACACACACACACACACACACACACACACACACACAGCCTTCTGCATAACCATTAGCATATAAACAAAACTGCCCTATGAGTTCCATCTCAGAATTTTTTTTGGCTATTGTTTTGCTTTCGTTGCTTTCAAATGACATCTAATGATGACACTCTACACAAAGACTGTTCATGTGCCTTCTTCTCCACGCAACTTCCCTTTCTCACATTAATCTATCTACAAATCCTTTAGTTAGAAGATTAAGTCACACATGATATTCTTTGGTTAGAAAACATCACAAAGGATGTGTCCAGTCGAGGAAGCCTCTTCTGCCATTGGTATCAAATTGAATTTAAGCCGCCACAGTCTCACTTTTAGATCCCAGGCAACAACAAGGAGTATATCCATCAGTCGGCCTCAATCCAAACCAGCAGCAGACTTTCAGTGGTGTCTTTAGATGCCTGGGCGCTAGCTTCAGCTGGTTTCACACTGGCTTTTTCAAGAAGAGAGTTATTTTTTGCTCTGCTTTTGCTTTAATGCCTTGATTCTTTCCTGCTCTTCTTTTTCAAGTTTCTTCTTCTCTTTGTTTTTCTCGTCCTTGGCCTCCTTGTACTTCCAGACCGGAGGCTCCAAATAGCCCCTTTGCTTCTTTTTCTTCTTCTTCTCCCTCTTTGGAGTGGGCTCTCCGGACTTTGTCACCTCGATTTTGGGGATGCAGCCAGAGGGGAAGATGCTGTTCCTGTGCGCCATTCTGCGGGGGATGAAACTCCTCACACCGCCGGACACCATGCTCCCCCTGCGCTCCTGGTCCTGGCAGCAGGAGGTCATGGACACCGAGGTGGTGGACACCACCGAGGGGGAGGCCGAGTTGAAGTAGCCATTGCTGTGGCACACTGGGCTCTGCTCTAACTCTTGGCTGCTGTGCTTGGCCAGCAGCTCAGAAACAGCCAGTCGTCGCTTGCCAACCTCCGGGGGGCTGGTGGGGCAGAGGGGGCGGCAGCCGGTGGCCACTAGGGGGCTGCGGATGCTGGTAGTGATCCGCACCATGTGGTCCATGACCCCATTGTCTTGGGGATCCTGAGGAAAGGTGAAGCTTTCCTTGATTCTCTGGGTCAGCTTCTGACTGGTGGTTTTGGTGGTCACCGCTTTAGCCACCAGGTGCTTAAGGTCAGGCCATTCTGGGGTGTAGCTTTCACAGAACTGCTCAGCAGTTGGATGTGCCTGCAGGCGCCGGAGCCGGTTCAGGGTCTCAAACCCTCCGGTCTTTAAGACCCAGTCTTTCAGGTCTCGCCCTCGGAACAGGTCTATTGCATGGATGTCAGCGCCTAGACATGAAAAGGTAAAGAATGGTAAAGAATGAAAGAACAATGTTAAAACACACTTCACTTGTTGCAGTGTCAGGAAATCAATTGTTAATTAACTCGCTAAAATGACTCTGCTACGTGGCCTTTGTTGGAACACATTTGATTCAATTGATGCACAGCATTATCAACCCTGAAATCAATAATGCTGTCAATCACACATTTTGCTTAAAATGTGGCTATTGTGGTGGAATGCTTTTTATACAGTATATGTACCTACTAAAAAAGACAAAAAACCACACATGGCAGGTTCAGTGTACCAATATACTGTAAGAGTATCTTATAACTTCTCACCATGCATGAGTAGGGCAGACACACATTCTTCGCGGCCCTGCAGTCCCGCCTTGATGAGCGCAGTGAAACCCCTGGGATCTCTCGCCTCAATGTCCACCCCGGGGTAGTAGTTGTGTATGTAGTTAAGAATGGTGACAAATCCTTAACAAAAGTAGTGATATCTTAGAATCACTGTTTGGAGTGAGATTTGGGAGCTGTAGTCATAGTAGACATGGATATTTCATACCGGCCTGAGCAGCGATCATGATGGCGGTGTTTCCATCCATGTCCTGGTGGTTGATGTCTATCAGTGGACATTTGTGGAGCACGTACACGATGTCCACAAAGCCCTTGCTCACAGCCAACATCAGACCATTCTGATGGGAACAGACAAGGTATTTACTCATAAATAAACTGAAGAACTGACAAACAATCTGTTTCTTAACTCTGAGGCAATCGCAATGTTGACTCTGTAACTTGTGACTGAACTTTACTGTTAGTGATTTTTACATACGCAAGTTGTTTTCAAGTCTCTCTTGACCTCAATGAGACACTTGATAAAAATGATCTTTTAAAGAAGTTGATTCCAAAATAGAAATCTCGAGGGAGATTTGAGGGGAAGGATCATGACTAAACATCTCACCCTGCCATTGCTATCTAGTTCCATAACCTCTTCCCTTGTGACGCCCCTCTCCAGGATCTTGCGCAAGCTCCAGGCTTCATTCCTCGCACAGGCCTCGTACAGCGTTTTGGCTGTCCCCTCGCACGCTTCCTCCCTTTCATAGTCAGGCAGCACGGAGTCATCTGAGAGCACACTCCCTAAGTCAGACTCATTCAGGGAGATCTCAGAGTCCTCAGAGGGTCCCGCACCCAAATTTGGGTCATGGCTTGCGGCGGCCATTGGTGCCCCTGTCGGCAGGGATTCCACTGGGGAGACGGGACTTCAGGACCACATTCAGCTCCTGCAGGCTTTCTGCATGAACAAACGCAAACCGTTGGCATCAGTAATACTATATAAAATATATAATAGTAAAATAAATAACAGTAAATATAATAGTAAAAACAACAAGACAGTGAAAGTCAAAATTCAAATATATGCATGCCACCGAGGTCACCAGCTTGTAAATAGATCTGGTGAATTTGGAAATGCCCAGGCCATGAGAGAAGATGCCGAAATAGGATGAGGAGTTTCACCTTATCTTTACTGTCGGATGATCTGAGAAGGTCTATGACTTGCAGGGTAGGTAAGCAACATGCTCTGGTAGATGGTTGCTGAATGGCTCAGCTGGTTTATGGGCAAAAGAAAAGTCTTAAGTGCTGATTAAATGATCCACCTACGGTCACACATTTTCCCATCAGCAGGTCTCAAACTTAAATATTGTGTGTTGACATCAGCTCAATGCGAGGGTAAAAAGTTTGGCCTTTCAGAACTGTGCGAATAAAATGTTCTGTGAAGTTGTTGGGCGACTGAATTGTTTTGAGGAGAACCATATGGAAGCAACGGGCAGCCAGGCTGGCGACAGCATCAGTCATGGTGACCGTTACCATCACACTATGCACTCTACTGCAAGTCCATTGAGGTATGAAGTGGTTAAAAATCAATGATGTTTTGTCTATCTATTATGGATCCTAAAATGCGTCATGAAATTGTTCTATAGGGTCAATAACATAAGCATGGCTATTCTGCTGCAAGGACCGGCTATATTTAGTAATCAATGTTTCCATAGATAGATAGCGAGAGAGAGGGAGAGGGAGAGGGAGAGGGAGAGAGGGAGAGGGAGAGAGGGGGAGAGAGAGAGGGGGAGAGAGAGAGAGAGAGAGAGAGAGAGAGAGTGGTGTGGCTGGGCCGATGTGACAAAACACCATATTATACAGCAGCGTGGGCAGTAACTGCTCAGCGAGGCCTTGACTGTGCACTTCACCACATCTGCCTCCTCTTACCGCACAACTCTCCGTAGACTCTGAACTTACAGACAGAATCGCTCCACTAACAGCTCCGTGTGAATGCATCCTTTGAATAAACTGCTGTAAAAAAAAAAAATACAAATAAAAAAACCCCCAAAACAAAACAGAGGAAAAGGCCAACGACCACTCCTTTAATCCCGTAAACCTCTGTTTTCATTCCAGTGTTGTTGTTCCCTGCAGAAGAATGAAGATCGGTATCACGTAGACCTGTCCCCTTCCTCCTCCTCCTCCTCCTACCGCTACACAAACACACCAGGCCCCCAGTCAGACCACTCCGAGCTCTGAGTGACATCACCAAACAATCTGAGCTCGGCTGCTTCCTGTGAAACTCCCGAAAGACTTCAAACGGATCGAACAGGAGGTCACGCACGGTACGCCTCGGAAAAAAAACCCCACTGAGCAATAACAATTAAACATTGAATTACAACCCAACTCCTGTCTTACCATGAAAGGAGGGTCAATCCAGCCCGAAGGGTGTCCTCTTCTCTGGGAGTTTATTTCCCCCTTTTTTCGGGTGAATAAAACTCGCCAAGAGGTTGAAGCATCAACTTGTACTCTTGGTAGAAACTGGCTCCGCTCAGGGCAACGACGCCGGCACGGGGAGCGCCCCCTCCCTCCATTCTGTCGCCCTGATCCCTCAGGCTCCTGCCCGAGAATCCTCCCAGGTCTCAACGTAGATGCCGCTGTCCTAAGTCAGGCAGCAAGGTCCCTGCCCTCTCAGCCTGATTACAGAGGGATTGGGGGATTAAGAGGCAAAAACAAGCGTTAGCCAGCCTGGCTCTCGTTGCAGTCTGGTTAAGTTAGTCTCAGAGCTCTCTCTCTCTCTCTCTCTCTCTCTATTTCGCACCTATCTCCACAGCTCTCTCAGGATCCGTCCATTCCCTGCTCTCTTTCTCCCTCCCTCCCTCTCCCTCTCTCCGTCTGTTGTGTCAGAGCGAGCCTCGCTGACTGTCCAAGATTCGCGCTGTGACTGAATCAGACAGAGCTCCACAATCTGCTGGTGCTGGTGAGCCACCCTCCCCATGCCCGGCTAATCCCAACGTGTCTCAGTTAGAGGGGAGAGCCAGTCCTGACTTTGTTATTCCCCATGGAAATCCATACGCAAGGACAACAAAACCAACCCTGCTGTTATTCCAAGCCAGGGGGACTCCGCGGTAATTATTCCCATGACAGGGACGCGTGGAAACACTTCACCACATGGTGCTTGTGTGCATACAAACGCCCCGTCGCTGGCAAACTGCACGAGTGCACGCATGCAAGCAAACACGCAAACGCACAGACCACGACACCCGCAGCAACATTGGTGGATCAAAAGAAAACGATCCACAAAAAAAAAAGGCAGTATTTCTATACCGCAGGTAGACAATGCAGAGGCAAAGTGGATCTCCGGCTCTCGACTACCACTCTGAAAAGGCCTCAAAGAGTCAGCGTGCATGTTGGGACTGTTATGCAAAAGCCACTGTAGTCTAGATGTCGTCTTCCCCCTTCTGTCCGAGTAGAGAAGTGCAGAATATACTTGGGCCAACAAGACATTAAGAGCCCACGTCATCATCCAGCCGATCACAGGAGGCTTAGCGTATGGGGAAGGAGATGAGCCATTTAAAAACGCACGTAATTACATTAGGTTAACAATCTAAATATAGACACAAGTTGATCAGATAGTGCGCCCAAATGGCACTGAACCTTAGATTTTCCAGCGGAGATGAATAAAAATCATTATTACCATGTAATTATCAATCTGTATATAATAATAATCAATCTGGTCCGTGATCGACATTTACCTACCTTTAAATCTCTTTATAGTGAGGCTGAAACGATGTGATCCAGTTGGACAACAGAAACACACTGTGGATGTCAACAAACTGGGCCCGACACGCCTCCAAAACCAAAATCCCATCGAATGATCCCAAATGACTTTGCACAACCAGAACTATCGGAACAAATCTTCTCCTCCCATTACCGCCAAAAATAAAAGTTGTTAAAGGGTCTGGGTGATACTGGGCGGCTTATTATTATTATTATTGTTTTTTTTTTACAATACCTGAATAATGTGTAATGTGGATATTATGCCCAAGTAGGCAGAGACATCGATAAATACAGCTGGAACCGTCCATTAAATTCAGAAAATCACATGCTTTACTGTAATGCAGCCTTAAAGACAACACACAACTATATCACAACATCACGATGGACCAACATCCCAGATGATATCTAGTCTCATATCATAATCTTGATATTAAACCGATATATCACCCTCAGATGGTGGCAAAGGAACAACCAATAACTCTTTCCAAGTTTGGGTTATACTTGCATGGTGGCTTCCATTCCCACAAAAAGAAAACCTGAAAACTGAAAAAAGACTTGTTGAGGGACCAAGTGAGTTATGGCTGATGGAGAACCAAAAACAAGAGGGCTGAAAGGAAGTGAAGCAGAGGAAAGGGAAGTTGTCTCGACGCTTGGATCGCTGGTGCGTGTGAGCGTGTACGTGTACGTGTACGTGTGTGTCCGTGCGAGTGCGTGCGTGCGTGCGTGCGTGCGTGTGTGTGTGTGTGTGTGTGTTGGGAGGAGTAAAATGCTCTACAGAAAAGTTGTTCCAATATGTAAAGCGAGAGACAGCAACCCCACACAAATAAGTTCCCTTTTCAAAAAAATGATTTTCTCTTGGGTATTATTTCTGTGCTTAGAATTTTTTTTTCCTGTTATTTTTCTTTCACCTGTTTCATATTTTTAATTATTTTATTTTATCCCTGCCCTCCGTGAATCACGAACTCGTTTTTTTTTGTGTTCTAGAAATAAAATTCTTTGATTCGATTTATCGATAAAAAAATGAAAAAAAATTAACTATTGGGGGACTTTTGGCGCTCACTTAAAGCCTGCTTGTTTTCAATTTGGGATGGGAAACAGAATCATCCAGCAGATCCACCAGACGAGGGCAGCAAAGCTCACGTTACTGCAACAGTTTTTTGTTTTTTTTTCCTCCTTCCAAAAAAACAACCTCTTTTTCAACTTTTCCAAAGTTTGACATGAGGTTTCACACGAGGCCACTATTTAAACAGTTCTGTTAAAAACAACCCCCCCAAAAAAACAAACAAAAAAAACGAAACAAAAAAACAAAACAAAAAAAGCAAAACATTTCATTCTGATTCCCAGAACCTATTGTGGACTCAGTGTTCCCTTTCATGACCGCACTACTTTTCATTTCATCGTCCCAAGTCTTAAGTTTGAGCCGCCGCACCGGGCTGCCCCACTCCAAGCTCTCTGCCACCACCACAATACCCAGCAGAGGGTCGGCGGTGGACGGCCGAACAAGGGAAAACTAGCGAAGAGAAGACGTGAGAAGCGGGAAACTAAGTTTAGCCAGCGAAATGATTCGGAAGACAGCCATGTGTGGAGCTAATATTAGATTCTTGGCAGCCTTTCCAGAATCGGTCTTAATAGCGCCTGGCTCTGGCTCTGGCTCAGCGGTATTATTTTCAGCTACGTGACTGACTGACCGAGGCCTCCTCCTCCTCCTCCTCCTCCTCAAAGCCACCACAACTCAACCCTCTTGCTGTGAGGAATCCATAAGTCTCGAGCCTCCATCATCAAAAGTGATATGACCTGGGGGAGGAAGGCCACATTTTACGAGCGAGGAGGTTGTTGAGGAAAGGAGTGTCGCTCCAGAGGGAATAAGGATTCTTGTCCTGACTCCGCACTCCATGCACATATGAGAGGCAAAATCCATCAATTCGCAGAGAGCGCCGCAATGTGAATGTGATGTGATGTCGGTGAATGGATTTGTCAGTGAATGTCCAGTGAAATGGATTTATTTGAGCGGGGGGCATGAGGTCATTCCGGAGGGGTTCGATTTTGGGGGGGGGGCATTGGGCAGAAAAATCAGAAAAGCAACTTGACCTTACGACCTCAAAGAACAACGCTGTAATACCTTCCCGGTCCTGCAAAGTCCATGAGACGACGGCGATTATTTTAAATCAATAATAATTCAATTTTTACCAAGCATTGATTGTGCTGAACGTTGATATCGTTCAATGAAAAGGCGTGGTGGGATTTTACTGTTCAGAGGGAGTTTTGAGAGTTATTCCAGCCTGAACGTTTATTCTGATTTCACAAAAAAAAAAAAGGTTGTTTGCGAGACTGTTTTAAATGACTGATACACCAACACACACACACGCGCACGCGCACACGCACGCACACACACACACGCATGCGCACGCACACGCATGTGCACGCACACACACACTTTCCGCCATCACCCCTGAGGCTAAACCCTCCCGTAAGGAATGTAAGTATATGACCACTTTTACCACTTTTTCAAAAGCATGTCATCTCTTACCCGCCTGAAAATCTGAGCCAAGTGCATTGACTAAAATCCCGGCGGGATAAATCAAACTTAGGCTCCTTAAAGTACAGCAGAACATTGGGCTCACAAGTCTGTCACTGTTCTTCTTAAATAGAGGGAGTTGCACTGCACACTGGTGTGTTCAGACCTTATTTGGGGCTGCCCCTCCACCAAAGAGTTCACACGAACCATGTGTCACCAGCTCAGACCGGGGCACCGACACAGACTTGTAGAGACGGGGAGAGGAGGTAGGCAGGAGGAAAAAGAATGAGGCACTAAAACAACAGGTGAGGGGGGGGGGGGGGGGATGGATAGTAAGAGGAGACGCTTTGAGGAGGGGGGCGGTTATCCTCGATAGCCAATGAAGAGCGAGAAAGGCGGTTTTTGAGGAGGGTAAGGTGGTCCTCACGTCACGCAAGACCGTGGCAGCGACTCGGACAAGAACACAGCACGGGGAGGGTCCGCGCCGCATGCAGGCCGAGGGGGACGGCACGGGACGGACTGACCGAAGACGGTGTTTCCGCGGAAGAATGGAGATGGAGAGAAGAGTGGTCCCAACATGAGGAAATGAGGAAGGAGAGCCAAGGGAATATCCAGTCTCTGTTCCAAAGGAAGGATCCTGTTAGAAAAGGACATAAGCTTGAGCTGGGGGTTAAGGGTTAAGCCACCTGGTGTGGAAGTGTGTTTAGGTGTGTGTGTGTGTGTGTGTGTATGTGTGCCTGTGTGTGTGTGTGTGTGTGTGTGTGTGTGTGTGTGCGCGTGCATGCGTGTGTGTGTGTGTGTGTGTGTGTGTGTGTGTGTGTGTGCGGTAGGAGGGAGCCTGGAGAGGTCTGGGGCTCCGGCCAAAGCACGCTCCCTCGTTCAGACGAAAACATTCTCCTCGGGTCCAGCATCGATTATTCATGCGCGTGAGAGTTCTTGTGGCTTCTCGGCTCCAGAACTAGGAGCAGAAAACCCTGTAGAGCAACCAGAAACAGAGACAGAGAGAGAGAGAGAGAGAGAGAGAGAGAGAGAGAGAGAGAGAGAGAGAGAGAGAGAGAGAGTTTGGCTGACACAAGTAGACCAAAATCCACATCAGCAGAAGAGTGGAACCTCAGACACAGAGAGTGAGAAGGAGCTCGAGCAGCGGCAGTAAGAGAGATTCAGGATTCAGAGGCAGGATTGAAGTAGTTTTGTGCGAGTGTGTGTGTGTGTGTGTGTGTGTGTGTGTGTGTGTTTGTGTGAGTGTGTGTATGTGTGTGCGTGTGCGTGTGCGTGTGCTTGTGTGACTGTGCGTGTGTGTGTGTGTGTGTGTGTGTGTGTGTGTGTGAGGGTGGTGCGGGAGGATGAAGGCGCTCCAGAAGAACCAGGGGCGCACGGACCAGATGCTGGGTGCTATGGCCGACATGCTGACCTCGCTGGCTATGCCAAACCAGCCGTGGGTGAGTGGCGCTTGTTGCTGTTGCGATTGTGTCTGGTTTTTTACAGTCACATGTGTTTACATTCACATGATGGGGAAGTTCAGCTGTAAATCAAAAAGGGGGTTACTCTCCTTTCGTCTCTTATATATCTGATTATTTTCGTATTGTATTTTCTTTGTATTTTTTGGCTATTTGTCTTTCACAATTTATAATTTTTATAAAGTTTAAATTTAAAATATACATATATATATTTTATGTTATTTATGTTATTAATGTATTACCTCTGATGTATTCAATTTTATAATATTATTATTATTATTATTATTATTTTATTCTCTGTTTTTTTTTTTTTAATGCTATTGGTCTGCAGTGTAATACACCATAACCTCACCAGAACAAATTCCCATATCTAAATGTCAATGTAATGTAACCCAGTGCTGTCTGATGGCATTTGTTAAGTATTTTGTAAAGCACTCACTGATTCTAAATGTGGAATGACAGGCATCCTGGTTAGGGCTTCCTGGAAATATCCTTGGTATTATGTCTTACCGCATCCCTGCGCCACATCCTCCACCATCCTCCACCAACACCTAAGATGCACCGAACAGAGTTTCCATACACAAACATTCCTGAGAATTAAGATGCACGTTTGCTATGGTTATCTCGAATGGATCCGCAAGCAGGGAATGTGGTAGGTGAAGTGATAAAGAGAGTGTGAGAGAGAGAGAGAGAGAGAGCGAGAGAGAGAGAGAGAGAGAGAGAGAGAGAGAGAGAGCGAGAGAGAGAGAGAGAGGAGGAACGTCGGTCGCCCTCCAGCACTCGTGAGGAATCTTGGACGCTTGGGCGCCTCAGGAAGCGGGACAGCAGCGATAAAGACGTCTCACCATACACAAACCCATGCAGGTCAAACGCCTCGCTGCAGCTCCGCAGAAAGAAGATGAATGGAAAAACCGGTGTGAAATCATAGTGGACAATTTCAAATCTCAGGCCATTAAACCACCCGGAGTTCAAGTGGTATTTGAGTCTTTCAAGTTATCTATAGTATGGGGGGAAAAAAATCGACTATACAGCGCAGGGGAGTGAACTTTGTTTTAGCATTCTCTGAGCCCTAGAGCCATTTAAATGACACTTGAAAATTCATATAAACATTTATACAGTATAAACAACCCTATTTCTAATATCCTGGATTTTAAGAGTTAGGAACCTCGAATGTACTTCACATCATCACTTCAGACGACACGCGTCAGTTTTCCGCGGCTGAATGTAGCGTGCAGTGCCATCAGGGAGCATGATTCAGAGGAGGGCGGAATGGCATTTTTGTCTGTCTTGAGGAATCATTTCTGCCCCGGCAGATAGCAGTTCAAAGTCCAACAGCGATGATCTTACCTTCATATCTCTCTCTCTCTCTCTCTGCGCCGCAGGATCGCTCACCTCCATTAACCTCAACTCGACTGTTTGCCGTGATTGTTACGAAAAACACACACACACACACACACACACACACACACACACACACACACCGCTTTTTCCGGAAAAAAAATCATGCCCTAATTGCGTTCCTCTCCAATCTTTACGGACAAATTAGGTGTGCAAGTCGAGGTGGAATGATGGCTGGTGTGAATATTTGGGGTATACTCACTCACTCACTCACTCAGTCACTCACTCAGTCACTCACTCACTCACTCGCTCACTCACTCACACACACACACAGACACACATTTGTACAAAAAACTGTGCAATATGTTGAATAATTACTAAAATAATTTAGTAATTACAAAAAAAATATTTATACCTTATTTACCAATATGGACTGTAATGTATCCTGTGCAAATAATCAGACTTCTGTATATTCTATATATTTGGCTATTTCTGTTCTATATTTCCGCCTATTTTCGTACATTTGGGGTTTTTTCAGACTGATAAACTTTTTTATGCGAAACGTCCTTTGCAGATTCTGTTTCTGATTCGGACTTTTGATGGAATGGAATCTGGCAAGATTCATTGCAACAGACTAAACGACGGACGAACAAGCGATACCAATTTCAATACTTTGTACAATACAACCAATCACCTTTTGAATTATCCAATCACCTTTTCGCAGAGAGCAAGACCCCATCTAAAAACAAACTTGGTATTTGTGTTCAGCTTACAGAGGGAAGTGAGGAAGACCCCCCAGTGGGTGAGGAGTGCAGGGTCCCCACTCAGGGCCAGTGGGAGCCAGAGGGGCCGGACTGGGAGCAGGGAGCCCCACCAAACCACGAGAGGAGGGAGAGAACAGGTAGGACCGGAAAGCAACTCCACCGAGCCGTGTAAGACTGCGTGTCCCTTGTGTCCACAAAGCCAGAATGACAGACCAAACACTGCACTCGCCAAACCAGCCCTGGGCTCAGCGGACCCGTCCGTCGACAACCCAAACGCAAACCCTGTTTGGCCCTGATTGTTTCGATGGAAATGATCAGATTTCTCTGTTGTCAGTGTCACACACACACACGCACGCACGCACGCACTGTGACCACTCGTTTGCTTTACTCGATGAAGTACTTTTCTTTCCTGTCCTTTCGATATCTGTAGTTACAATGCATCTATTTTAAGCTCAGGGGAAACCATAACTCTATACTTGAAAATGCAAAGATTTGTAAATATATCCAGAGCTGCCGACCACGTCCTGGACTTCAGCCGGCTCTGTCAGCGCCCGACTGGTTTTAATAACACCCAGTCTGATGGCCGTCATTTGGCGGTAACGACCACAGAACAGAGACCGCATCTCTCACTGCTGGATGTGTGATGTATTGATACCAGTGGTGGAAAGTAACACGGCACAAGTACTTTGTTACTATACCTAAGTACATTTTTCAAGTGTTTCTAGAGACTACTGAGACTTTTAACTTTTACCTAATTTCATTTCAAAGCAAATATCTATCCTTTTTTTACCGGATTTGATTTCGAGATAATGACACTAGATTTCTAATAAAGTCTCGGTACTTTAGTTTGTACTGGAACTGTCAAACTGCTCATCAAATTACTATGACATCAGAAGTACTCTTTTTGTAAAAGGAAATCAGGACACGCATGACAAAGAAGCTACAGTAGAACTTTATGAAGTATTATAGGCTCTGCTATATCAGGACACCAGATATGACAAGTACCTTTGCTTTTTATACTTTAAGTTCATTTAAGGCCAAGTACTTATATACTTTTAACTTAAGTAGAAATGTCAGCGTGGTAGTAAAGTACTTTTGTGTCAGGCTATTTTAACTTTTTTTTAAAAGTAAAAGGTCTGACTGCTTCTTCCAGTGAGATGTAGACAGAGACGGAGAGGAATAAAGGGACAGACGACAGCTGAGGAAGCAGAAGACAGAAAGAAACAGCAGAATCAAAAAAGACAAAAAGAAAAATAGAAAGGACGGGAGGGGGGAAGGAAGAGGCTGGAGGAGGAGGGAGAGAAAGGAGAGTCTAAGTCGGTGTTTGTGTATGTGTGTGCGTGCGTGCATGTGTGCGTGTGTGCGTGTGCGTGTGTGTGTGTGTGTGTGTGTGTGTGTGTGTGTGTGTGTGTGCACGTGTGCACGCAACAGTTTCCAGATGGCGTCGCCGCGCGTCACCTTAAACCGTCAGGAAAAACCACGTTGGTCGAAGTTCGCCTGATTTAGCTCTAAAGGGTTTGCCTGCTCGGCCATTTTTCCTTGAGTGCAACGGAACAAAAGGACCTTTGTAGCGGGATCTGGGTTTAGGGTTTAGGGTTGGGGGGGTGTGTGGGTATGTGTGTGTAAATGGGATGGGAGGCTTGGTGGTGTGTACCATGTGGCCATACCGCTAACTGCTGTGTGGAGGAGTACATGGTGTACCCAGAGGAAGCTGTCAGCGATGCTTATCTATAATGGCTCTATTTATATTGATTGTGCTGGCGAAGCTATTGCTTCCAAATATTATCTTAGCTCGCGGCTCATGGCTGGAAAAGGGGCATAGAAAATTGCAGAAATTGATTCTTTGAGACCAAATGGAGCAAAGAAAAAGAGAAAGAAAAAAGGGGGGTATTCAGCTGCTTTTTGACCCAACCCTTTTTTTGTTGCTGTTGTTGGGGAAATCAATGAGGCATCAGATAGAAATAGTTGGAACGCGGGCGTCGACTTGTAGAGATGGCAGATATCAGAGGAGGCAGCGCAGGGAAACTTGTATAGCTGTATCTGCACGACAGCACCACACGCCATCACAAAAAAAACCCCAGCAAGTTTGATTGAGAGTCACCAAACTAATGTTGCATTCACGTCGAACACGGGAGAACGAGGGGGAGGTACCGCGGCAAAATACGTGACGAGATGTTGCTATGACGATGTACAAAGACTCCAATAAAATATATTAAACTAAATCATTTTGTGTCTGTTATTATATATACAAATTTTAGTAATGCATGTGGCTATAAAAATGCAGCTTACTATTAATATTGGGTTGGGTTAAGGTTTAGGGTTTAGGGTTAGGGTTAGGTCGCAAACTTAAATGAATGTTAAATTCCCTCCAAAACATATTGTCTTTCATAGTTGATTACCTTACACAAGTTGGCTATAAAGCGTCAACTTCATCTCCAAGCAGGTTTGACAATGGATTATTTCAAAATATGGATATATTTATGGAATGGTTATCCGGCTTTGAGGGAAAGTGCATCTTGATTTGCTGACTGTTTGATCACTGGCTGATCACCTGGTTTCCACTGGCAATAGAAGCCCCATTTAATCATTAATTATTGATATTAAATCATGTTATTATGTATGTAAGTAATAACCTGGAGCCGCAACTTTACCCGACCAACCGCCCCGCGAGGCCACCGCGTCCAAATCCTCCACCTGCTTCTCGCTTCAAGCGGCGAACAGCCTCCATGCAACGAATAAATAACTGAAACCACTTTTATATCAATCCACGGCTTTTATTTAAGCCATTTAAGTGCAATACTCCAGAGGAAGCGGCATCTACCGGGTCAGATCCCAAAACTCAGGTTATCCTGCAGCCGCAGCAGACACACGCAGCGGAAACGAAACACCCGGCTGTAATGCCCTTCGCAGAGGACGGCAAAAAGTTCAAATATTTCAACTCGGAGGGCAAATGCTGTGTACCGTTGCCTTTTGTCGGTCTTCTCCGCCGCTCTGCCGTCGTGCTCCTGTCCACTTGACTTCCGGTTTGCCGGCCCCCCGTCTGCCGCGTTCCATATGAATGCAGCATCCAGCGAACGATGCGGGTGCTCCCCCCTGGGGCCTAAGTCATACGATTACATCAGGGCCAGAGGTCAGAATGTTGTCGTCTTTGGCCGTGGAAAACACACACACACACACACAGACACACAGACACACCCGAGAAGGGGCGCTCCGTTCTGCGCTTTCTTCTCAAGCCTTTCTTCATGTGTTTGCGATAATGCATCTGTTACATATTAGAGCAAGATGCTTCTTGCGAGACACTACCAGTCTCCACGAAAACACCCCTCTCTCTCTCTCTCTCTCTCTCTCTCCCTCTCTCTCTCTCCCTCCCTCTCCAAATATCCTCTTCCCCTATACCTTCCTGAAATACCCTCCCGCCACATCTTGACCTCCTCTTCTCTCGTTCTAATTACTTTCCCTTGCCGTCCTCGGTTCTCACACCCGCCGTTCTCATATTTCTTTTTTTTTTTTCAAAAGCAGCGTCCCACCATTCCCCCTTTTGAGCATACCATGCCACCGGTCATATTTCTCTCAAAATCTCACCAGATTCCATCTCGTTCCCTCCCCGGCTCTCCGTCCGAGGACTCTCACCACCCTCCTCCTCCTCCTCTTCTTCCCCCCGGACAACATGTGTGTATACGACGAGCGAGTCTGTTTCGGAACACGAAGCACAATCAGCGATGGCTGACCACGTCTGTCCACACAATCTGCTTTATGATGTCGTCTTTTTCGCGGCTGAAAGGCCTAAACACACATCGCAGGGAAGCCAAACTGAACTGGTTGCCATAGCGGTGCAGTATCTTAAGTGAACATACACACACATGCACACACACACACACATACAAACACACACACACACACACGCGCACACACACACACACACACACACACACACACACATACGCATACACACATGTACTGCTTTTCTCCATTAGGGCCCAATACCTAGAGTGACCAGAAAACCTGATATTTATTAACAGCAAAGAAACAGGAAAACTGATGTAATGTGCAGGACTTGCTGTGCTGACCAAAAGAATTGTCCTCTTACAGATTGGGTGTGCTTTATAGCTTCCTAAACTTCCAAAATAGACATCCTTGAATATATGTGTGTATACATGTGTATATATAAATACACAGCATATGCCTTGAAGGGTGGCAATGCAAACAGTTTACAGGAGGGACACAACTTAAACAAAGACACGTGTGAGTAGAAATAAAACCCCCAAACAGAACAACAACTATGCACATATTAAGCTAGACCCTTTCTAACTGCAAACTAAATCAAATCATTTATCTTATTAATTGGCAGTTGTGAAACAAAAAAATGTCCAAATTGATGACCTTGTCCATATCTGGCTTGGAAGACGCTAGAAGACGATGCCAACCACAATCCCAGGAGACCCCGTGGTTGGACTGTTTGGATCTCCTTACATGGGCAACAAACACCAGTAAACTGCATCCATATTGTGCTCTTACTGCCAGAGATAACACCATCACCTTGATGGGTGGATTTTGTGTGAGTTCCAGGTGTGTGTGTGTGTTGTGTGTGTGTATTCGTGCTTGAATGATCGTACTGTAGAGTCCAGCACGGGGAAGACAGAGCTCGGGGAAGGTAAAGGTTTAGTTGGAGTGTGACGGTGAGGACACAGGATCAACCTGTATGTCTGTGTGTGTGTGTGTGTGTGTGTGTGTGTGTGTGGTGTTTGTGTGTGTGTGTGTGTGTGTGTGTGTGCGCTACTGATCGAGAGTTCTGACCGTCTCTGCTCACACTGGTTTTTATGGAAAAAGAAGCGGAACTCAATTGAGATTGTATTGGTACTGCCAGGAAATTAGTATGCGTGTGTGTGTGTGTGTGTGTGTGTGTGTGTGTGTGTGTGTGTGTGTTCAGGTGTGATCATATTTGTTGGATTTTCCTGTGTTCATGTATTTTTATGTGCCTGCGTGTGAGAGTGCCTGTGCCATAGTGTGTTTCTGACTGTGCACACACACACACTCACACACACACACACACACACACACACACACACGCATGCACACACACACACGCACACACGCACGCACACACACACACACACACGCACACACACACACACACACACGCACAGACTATGCAGATTGTGTATTAGAACAGATAGAACATGTACATGTGGTTTGGGACCGCATGTACCCTTCACTCCCTGCAGGTTTCACCACGCTCACTTACTTATGTCACAGGGATTAAGTATCCTCACCAGTATCCTCACCAGTGTAAATCACCTCGCACGACTTGAATGTCGCCTAAAAATGATGGCACATAGTTCCGAGGCTGCTTTGGCTCCTATAGGAGATAAAGTGCAGACATCATTCACACATAACCATTAGCTCGAGACAGACTCCTCATTCCAGTATGAATGTTCATGTATAGATTTTCCAATCCGCCGCTGTTTCTCTTTGGACACAGAAGGTGAAGGGAGGAGGCTTGGAGTGCAAGAGGGTAAGAGGGGAGAGGGATGGGAGAGGGACGTACGGTATGTATGTGTTAACAGTTGCCTCACCTCACCAGGGAGGACCATGTTTTTCAAACTTTTATCAATACGTTTTCGTACACATCTCCCTCCCTGGCCAAAGTCAATGTTCATCCATCCTGCGGTATTGCTCTCTGTTGATTGAATGATGCTGTAGGTGTCTGCTCCAGAGCAGAAAGGGACACTTTCATTTGGATAAAAAAAAACAATAGAAAAAAACCCACAAAAACGGTAAAAAATCTATGTTTTTAATCCTTTGAAACTAGTTAGCTGACTGAATTAGTCAGTATCCACATGGGCGTAAGAGAATAAGAGAATACATCTCCACAATGAGGCCTCCATTATCACTTCATTGTATGCACATTGTATTCACTGACTTCCCATGTATAGAAGGATATTGTAGCCATTTTCCCAAATGGGCAACATATTGGCCATGCATTGCGGTCGCTGTATCTGGAATTGCTCCGCATTCTGTTCCTATTTAACCTGCTGTTTCATTATTCAATAGATTGTTCATCCCTTTGAATCCTGTTTGTGTGTCCAGGCAGCGCGTTCTGCGGTTGGTCAGTGTCAGTCGAGCGAAGACAGAAGCAGGCTCCGCTCAATATTTCTGTGGAGAATTGGCCGTTCAATCACTTACAGCATCCATTATGAGCGGGCGAGAGAGGAACGGGAACAAGAACGAGGCGGCAGAGGATGAGGGATCGCAATCTCAAAATATCCGCACAGAGACTGTATTTATAAGTGTTTCAAAATGGATTGGTGGAAGGCATTTCATTTTTGTGGAGGAGGGTTGAGACTATATAGCGATGTTATTATGGATGTTGTTTGTGGACTCCTTGCATCTCCCTTTAAATGTGATCGTTCCACCAACTATGCCATGTCTCGCTCTCTGGAGCGAGACATGGCATAGTTGGTGGAACGATGTGGATGCACCCATGCATCCATGTGGATCCATGTGGATGCATGGGTGTTCGTGTGTATTTCATTGTGTGGAGGTGTATACATGTGTACGTAGGGAGAGAGACAGTGAGTAAGAAAAGAAAAGGGGAGCGTGACAAACCACGCATATCGCCTTTATATCTTATATTCGCTTGTATTGTTTGTTTGGGGTTTTTTTTGGGGGGGGGTTCTGTGTGTGGCCATCGGGTGAGACAGCCAGACTCCTGTGTTTGCTCCGGCACAGTCTCCCACAGACAGCAAGAACAACCTGACGGGAGTCTGCCACCACCCAGTCACTGTGGAAAGATGGATGGT
>NC_137194.1:11783684-11906184 GCF_960531495.2 Zeus faber | reverse complement strand
GTAATAGATATTCTCCACCCGCGGCAACCCGCCGCCTTATCGTGTTATAACAACTATAGCCACGTTTAGCTTATAATACACGGGGTGATTGCAAAAATGAAACATGTTGGGTGAGCACAATATTTCAGAATATAAACACAGGAGCGTTGGTGCAGTCATTTTCTTTTTGTTTGTTTTAAAACACGATTGGATGTTTGTATTCCACAGTTAGAGTGGGAAACTCCTTGATCTCACTTTACGATCTGAACCCAAGGAGTGGGAGCGCGCCCTGATTATAAAACTCAACTTGCTGAGGGAACGTGGCTAACACGGAGCCGTGCACCGTGTTGAACCACACGTCTGTGCAGCCACAGCTGCTCGGATCCCTCCAGGACGCTGTGAAACCACCTGTATCGCCATTTGCAACCATCAGACACTATAAAGAGGAATCTTCCATAATGAGCATGGTGTTTTATTGGAGAGTCTGTATTCCATCCTTAATGCTGCTATGAGAGTTGCCAAGCTGGCCAAATTGAGCGTTCTTCAAGGGAATCTCTCTCCTTCACCCTGAGCATTGTCTCTTTGCTTGTTGATTGTAGTATTCCACCAATCCCAATCCCATACAGGCTCCCGATTTTACTGTTGTGGTGTTTGGAGGAAAAACAGCTAATGATGAGGGTCCGGCTTAGCCATCCGTGGTCCTCAGCACTTCTTGCTCTAATCAAGACCTTGACCTGCAATTACTTCGGGCATATACAACTAGACGAGATAAGAAAATAGTCTGTTGTTAAGTTGTGTTACTTGTAGAAAATGCTGCTCACCTCAGTGAACTGGCCACCGCGCTCAATCATTTCAAGTTCCTCCAGGAAGGGAGGCTGTCAAACTCAGATAGCAGAGGCGGACACGGTGCTCAGCTATGCACAGAAAACCCAAACACACAAGATGGGTCAGTGTCACCTCCAGCTTCGTTCACATGACAGATCTATCCAGTATGTGTTACTTCGAGTACTATAGGTCTATGCGCATACATGGAAACGCGGACCATACGTGCTTGCATTGTATAATTCCTATCTTCCACTCAGTATGAATACTGCACCGTGTTAAAACACTCCGTTCTCCAAGAGCGGGGACTGAGATGCAAGCGACAGTCAAATCAGTCAGTTGAATGGCCGGAAACATCGCCAAAGCACTTAAAATCAATGTGTAATGACTTGTGAGTAAAATCGGTGGGGTTCATAGTGAAGCTTGATGATATATGATTGTGCCTGGCTGCCAGCAGGACTAAAAATGCCTGGAGCCATAGAGAAGCCAGGGTTAGAAAACACCATGCATAAAGATGAGCCTCAGTGGCAGCAGGGGTAAGACTGATTGTAACAGTACTCAGCATGAGAGGGAGGTAGATGTGACGTCAAGAGTGGAAGACGGCTGTAATGAAAGAGAACGCCTCATTTGTGCTGCGATGTGGGTGGCACTAGCCACATTAGCTGATGGACAAGGGGAAGTTGATTGATGACGATGGCAGTGTTTCCCAGCGGAAATGTTGCTGAAGAATCACGCAATATGTGTTGAGGAAAAATAATGGAGACATCCGGTGACACCGCTGTTTTCTTGATCCGCGAGGGAAGGCTTATGAATTCAAAAATGAGATGTGACCGAGGGATCGTGTTTTTCGGGGGAAGTTCTTTTTGATATTTGACCGACATGCGGCGCGGGTAGGTAGAACTCGTCTTGACGGGGTCACAGAGTCTCCCAGCCTTTGCCGGGCACCGGCTGCTCCTCTCCCAGAACAAAACAAGAACTCCCGTTTCGAAGGCTGGCCTGGGCATGCTGATTGACCAGCATTCTCATCGGGACATTTCCTTTCACAAACTTTCCTTCATCATCCTTATGAAAGAAAGGACGGAATTAAATAAAGAAAAGAGTCAAATCATGAAGTGCTGCCAACCTTTTCCTGCCTCGTAAAGAAATAATAAAAGGTGAACGTAAAGTGCTCCGTGCCTCGCTGCTACCTACTGATCGGCCAGAGGGGGGTTATATTATTTACCAGCGGCCCAAAGTGTCTGATGCTTTCACGCCCACTTTCCGTTTTCCACCTGTAATCTGCTCCGTCTCTGCAGCAGCTCGATAAGAAATGATTAGACTGCAGCAGCAGCAGCAGCAGCAGAACAGTGAGCCTTTCATTATTGGACTAAATGTTAATTCAAAGCCTCCGTCCTCCCCGCACTGTCGACCCCCCTCCCTCTCTCTCTCTCTCTCTCTCTCTCTCTCTCTCTCTCTCTCTCTCTCTCTCTCTCTTTCCATTTGTAATTTCCATTTATCCTCGCTGGGGCCTTTCCTTTCTCCCTCCGCGGGGGGCCTGTCCGTTCCAACTTGTGTGTTTTGCATTTATCTCTGCATCTTGTGGCGAGCATTAGACTAGGGTGTGTGGTTGGTTGTGTATTTTATCCTGCATGCATCCTGCACTCTGACTGCCAGTGTTATTGGGAAATAGTGTAGTGTGTGTAGTGAGAAGTTCCTGTATCCGTATCATGGACATGGACATAAGCGCAGAGATGCCAGAGTGTGTGTGTGTGTGTGTGTGTGTGTGTGTCTGTGTGTGTGTGTGTGTGTGTGTGTGGGTGTGTGTGTGTGTGTGTGTGTGTGTGTGTGTGTGTGTGTGTGTGTGTGTGTGTGTGTGTGAGAAAGGGAGACAGAAAGACAGTTAAATCATTTTAAATATATATTTTTTCATCTGTATTTAACACAGAGCAATAAATGTAATATTACACTTCATCAGACATCAGAACAACTCAATCTGTTCTGAAGTTCTGAAACACATACACACACACACGCAAACATACACACACACGCACGCACGCACGCACGCACACACACACACACACACACATACACACACACACACACACACACACACGCACGCACGCACGCACACACACACTTCACACACAACTTTCTCTGCATTATCGGCACACTCAAGCCTCTGGAGAGCAGCTCCAAAACAAACACACTTGGCTCCGTTCTGCCTTTGCATAGTGCACACAACTCATTTTCTGGGTATCACTGCTGGAGAGAGGATGTTGTGATGGAGAAAAAGGCTTGTTTACCCAAACCAACCAACACAGCTACATCTGTAGGTTGTTAGGCTTGGAGAGAACCATTGCAAATTGTCTATTTGAAAAAGCATATTAAAACTCCAGCGGCTCCCTTTCAATGCATCTGATGGGACCCTTGTGCAAGCAGGATACATGTAAAGGTCCGACCCATTGAAAAGGCCTTTTTTTTTGCAGTTGGTACTCTTTATTAGCTGTTTGGGCAAAGAATAAAAAGGGGGTCATGGATGCTCTGGGAATGTGCATCTTTCAATCTCGTTGTTGTTGTTATTAACGTTATTGTTGTTATTAAAATTCCCCTCCTGTCAAAAACCCCAGGCTTACAAGTTCACTTGGGAGGAATGAATGTTGTTGAATTCAATCGGTCGAAGTAGGCTACGTAGGCTATGTAGGCTACGCAGCAGTGAGTTAATACTGTTTGTTCCTGGTGGAGCATAAATAAACTTGGAATTGATGAATTTAGGAACCGTTTCCACTGTCCTGGCAATTCACCTTTTCCTCACCCGGCTCCAAAAGAAGGTCATAGCACACCGGGAGCTTTGCGAGTGCATCCCTGTTGCTGGCGATGAATCAGTGTCTTGCTCAAGGGTACGCGGGCAGTGTGGATGCTGGGAAGACACTGGACATTGGGGGTGTGTTTTAGAGGAAAATCTCCCAGTTGACCGTGGTGCCCGGCTGCTGGGAGTCAATGGAACACAGTTGATCGGCGCGCAGGGACGCAGTCAGATTAATTTGCCTCGGCCTCACAGCTTCCTTTGTCATCAGCTTATAAGGCCTCATTCCTATGGTCATTATGGAAAAAGCAACCGAAATAGAGGGAAATCAAAGGTATTCTGGGCCGCTCCGCTCCGGCTCTGCATCTCAGTGCGGGAGGATATTTTTAAACTCTTTGACCCCCCCCATCACCTCCACCCCACAGGCTCTTGCCCTCCTCTGCTCTCCCAACTCCTCTCCGCTGTGACACAAATCTTCTTCATATTGTTTTCTCCTGAACCCTGTCACACGCACGCACACACACACACACACACACACACACACACACACACACACACACGCACACAGGCACGCACGCAGGCACGCACGCAGGACAGAGGAAGGGTAAAAGAGAACCAAACGGAGTTAGATTAAAAAGTGAGAAAGAGGAAAGGAATGGACTCGGAGGAGGTGAGGGTGCACTGCAGATCCTCGCAGAAGATCCAGGAATTCTCGTCAAAGTGTTTTGGGCCAAAGTTCCTCTGATTTGCTGGCATGGAATGAGATCGCCAACTAGAGCATTAAAACCAGCGCCGGAGCGTTCCCTCTCATTCTCATGCCCCCTCTCTGTCTCTCTCTCTCCCTCTCTCTCTCTCTCTCTCCCCCTCCCTCCCTCCCTTATGCCCTCGTCTCTTTCCCCGACTCCCCAGCATACAGTCAGTCAACCCGTTACTAATTATGTCCTTTCCTCTTTTCATTATTTTCACCATCTCCATTTTCACAGTTCACTCTACCTTCCTTTTTGCTCTGCTAAACAGCCCCGGCCCCTGACATATTTCCTGGGCTCCTGTACACTCTCCCCCTCTCTCCTCCCCGGGGCTCTGTTTGTAAACCTTCGGAGGAGAAGAATGAGGGAACAAATTATTAAACATGGGAGCGCATTCCATACCTTGTTTAGAAAGAATCCTCCGAGAGAGGGACGAGCGGGAGAGGAGCCTCTTCCCCCGCGATCCCACCTCCACTTTCAGCTCCTTACAGGCGTGGCGCTCAGATCCCTTTAATGTGATTCCGTTCCACTCTATCTGCGTAGTCGTAGGATATTCTATGTATATTCTATTCTACCTCCATCCTTCTTATTCTATTTCTAGTCCATTCAATTCTAATTCTTCCGAGGGTGTTCTATTGTATCGTAAGTATGCTTTTCTATTCCTAGTCTATTCTATACTTCTTATCCTGCTCTATTCTATATTTATCTTTCCTATTTTATTCTATTCTGCTCCGTCTTTATTCGATCATATTTCTAATCTTCTTATTCTATTCCATTTCTCATGTATTCAGTTCTTTCATTCCTTTTGTGTTTTATTCAAATTGTATTCTATTTTTTGTATTCAATTTTAATGTCTAACGTTCCTCTTCTGTTCTATTTCTGTTGAGTTCTTTCTTGTCTATGTTATCTTGTCTTTCTCATTTGGTCTAATTAGTCGAACAATTTGCTGCAGTCAGATTTCTCAACGCTTTCAAATTGTGCAATAATGAGATATCCTTCTGTCTGTAAACATAGCAAAAAACTCAACCCATCAAACATAGTTCCATGCGTCTGGCACGGCGACCTGCTTGTGTCTGTTAACAGCGACCGGCCAAATCAAATTGAATTGCGCCAAAAAAGCTTAAGCTCACGCAGCTTGTCAAGTATTGAAAATGAAAATCCTCAGATTTCTCAAGTTCTCCCCAAAGAATACTCTATGAAGGCCTGGCTGAGAAACTTTCCATAACAGCGTGGAAAGCAAAGCAAACAGTGGGCAAAGGTTAGGGACTGGAAGGGCTGGGTTCGGGGTGGAGGCGGGGGGCGGGGTGGGGGTGGGGGTGTTCCAGCTGTGGAGGATCTGGTTCTGAGCGAGCTGGTACGCCGCTCACTGACCTTCAGACCAAGCACTTGTTGTGTCTGGGAAAGGCTGGCATGTTCTAAATCAGATTCAGTTCGGACGCGGGGCGCAGCGGCCCCGGCCGATTAGTCGTTGACATGTCTGCTCTCTACTGACCTATGTTAAATTCAGCGCTATGGGAAAATGAATATCGTCTGCTTTTGGATTCGCTGCATCTCCAGAGATATGAATTAGCCTGTCAAACGTTCTTTTTCCTGACCTCCGACCCCGAGAAGTATTTGAGAACTCTATCGATGCTGGTCGTCATGCTGCTTTTATCTCCTGCAGCTGGGACGCGCTCTGCCTCCTCGAGGAGATTTGCGTATTCATGAGCGGCGTCCTCCGGAAAGTTACATCCATATGGATCTCGTTCCCAATTCACCGTTTGATCTGAACGGACAAAGCCGACAGGTGCAGATGCTTTTGGTGAATGTGCAATTAGCTTCTTAACACATCCCGCGTCTTCATCCATTTACTTTAGTGTTGTTGGATAAATATCGGCACAAATCTATGGTGATTACAAAGTAATTTGCCCATGTGTGTAGCCTCGGTGTTTGTGCAGTTGGATCTGTGCCAGTGTTTGTGGATGTGAACATGTGTGCCTGCACCCACATGTAGGGAAACATACTGTAGTGTTTCTCGGATGGCTAATCTTTTGAACGGCTGTCCCTCTCTCTCTCTCTCTCTCTCTCTCTCTCTCTCTCCTCTCTCTCTCTCTCTCTCTCTCTCTCTCTCCTCTTGGGTTCAGTTGCTATGGCGATGGGAGTAAGGAAAAGCAGAGAACCATGGGAAGGAATGAGAATGTGCGGCTGGAAAGCCTATCAGATCTTTTCTGACACTCATTGGTACCTGCTGACCTCAGTAGTACTCGGAGCTTTCACTGCAGTGAAAGTACCCGACAATAAATTACTCTAGTAAAAGTACCACATTTATATTTCTGCTTGTACTGGCTCTTGAATGTACCGCACTTAAAGTATTAAAGGTTAAATTACTTACGATATCCAGAGCCCTGATATAACAGAGCCTATAATTTGACATAAAGTGCGACTGTACCTTTATTTCCTGAAATTTACAAAAATATTTAGTATAGGATAGATATACAGTACTTTAGATATACACTGTATAAATAAATATAAATCGTGTTTTTTGAACTAAAGTACTAAAGTGCTTTGAAATGTAGCAGAGTAAAAGTCTGTAAGTAAGAAAACACACTTAAAAATGTACTTAAGTGTCTGGAAATCGAAGCAATGTGGAAGATAACAGTGTCTTCCATCACATTTACAAAAAATGTTGCTGAAAATCTTTGCTATAAAAGTAAATACATTTTTACTGTCTCGTATTTCATATAAACAAATGTTTGAAATGGGGTTGTCAGTCGTCACATTGACTGACGGCACACACCAAAACTCACACTCAAAACTCAAAACTCCCACCCAAGCCATGCTAGACCCTAAAAAGCGTCAAAACCTCAGGTGCAGTGGACTCGAAAGCTTGAGTCGGAGACAGAAGCCCGCTCGGGCGGAGCAGGGAAGTGACCTTGTGCACAGTCGGTGTGAAAACCAGCGAGGCCCGGCACTGAGAGTGGAGAGATCCAGACCTTTTAGGCGGATTGGGGCCGGTGGCGGGGGGGGAACTCGGCGTCCCCGGGTCCCAGCAGGGACCAGAGCCCCGTCTCCAGCGCTGCTCCGGGCCCCCCGCCTGTCACCGCCACAGCTGCCATATGGAATCACAATCGCTTTTAATTTGCTCTGTTCTCAGCCACCTCGGGCCTAATGGCAGCCCTGTTTACCCCTAAATATCAGTGTGTCTCTCTCTTTCACTCTCTCTCTTTGTGTGTGTGTGTGTGTGTGTGTGTGTGTGTGTGTGTGTGTGTGTGTGTGTGTGTGTGTGTGTTCATGTGCCCATGCACGTGCACATGTACAGCAGGTAGCATGCCAACTGCCTGCTGTTGAGGAGGCTAGAGGGGTATTGCTGATCATCACCATGATTATCAGGGCAGAAACACACCCACACGCGCGCTTGCACAAGCACACACACACACACACACGCACACACACACACACACACACACACACACACACACACTGTGGGCGCTGTTTCTTCAGCGTGCTTGGTACAGAGTAGTTTCTGTATCCCGGCATCATCACCGCAGGGGGAAAGAACCACCTGGACAAAGGCCAGAGGTCATGCAAAATTCTGGGTCCGATTTAAGCCTTTTCATGAAAGACTTTTTATATTGACTGCATAGTATGCAGCCCGGGGGTTGGAATGGCTAGTGATGTTCAGTTGACCAAAACAAGAAAAGATACACATGAAAAGGGTCCCTGAAGGAATTCAAGTGGTTTATATCAACTACATCCTCTGTTAGTTACTGTTAGTATGATAGTTAAACATAAAATCCATATATCAAAATGAGTCAGAAATAAACAACTGAACATCCCATAACAATATTTGTAACTGTAGCTGTAGCTGTAGGCCTGGCGGGCCCCGGGAGACATGTAGTCTTTAATTGGCATTTGACAATGAACAATAGAAATATTATTTTGTGCTTTGCTGCCGCTATTGTCTCGTAACAAACAGATGTAGCTGGAAGGAAGGAATCAAAAGATCGGTTCAAGGATACAGGGGTTTACAATAATTATGTAAATATGTATGTGTATGTCTTAGTCACTATTCTAATAGCGACTCATTTTGTTTGTTTATTCCAAGTACTGTAAGGAGACAATTAAGACTCACACACTTAGCTCTCAAACATACAAACAGAGGAGCAAGTATGTACTTATACACATACACTCACACACACACACACACACACACACACACACACACACACACACATATACACAGAGAGAAATAAATGATATCTATGGAAGAGATGACTTTCCCCTCCATCGCCCTCCAGTTGATCCCATTAGCCTTAGTCATTACAGCCCAGAACGGAGCCCGGATCCCCCGCCGTCCGTCTCCGTGGAAAGGTGTGATTGTATGAGGCTAAATCCAGGTACAATGTGCCAGGAACTCAGTGTGGGCGGCCGCGGCGAGCTGCAGTGGAATGCGATGCTTTAAGTTTCCAGTCCCCAGTCTGGCTGAGCACCAATGCGGTCTTGGTCTCACATCGCCAGACACCCACGGCGGTGGAACAGAAACCAGAATTGCCGGTTACATCTCCACAGACCACTTATGTTGATGTATACTGATGTATTTTTTGGAGCAAGTGGGAGAAATATTGCCTGGAAAATTGGAGGACTGCCTGACAGCGAGGCTACCCAGATGGGTGCATTGATATCGATGTCGGACAGAAAAAAACGAATGTTCCCCATTAGACGCTTGAAATGCATCTCCCGTGCCGTGCTCACGTTGACCCATTTGGGCCGCCGCCGCTCTCGTGGTTTTGCATCAGTGCATCATTTTGATTGTGCTCTTTCGTAAAACCTCATCAGGAGAAGTGACCCACTCACGGTCGCAAACGGTCCATGGACGATAGGATTATTGCCAGCGTCGTCAATTCGCGCCCGTTTCTCCGTCTAACTTACCTTTGATGCTTTCCACCCAATACGACAAATATGAAAGAGGTTGATAGACGTTCCAGAGATCCCATGTTGACACTATGTTGGGGTTTTTGCATTGATTGAGTATGTTTACCTCACTTAATTTCGCTTGCCATTGTTGCTGTAGGTGTGTAAATGTGTGTGTGTGTGTGTGTGTGTGTGTGTGTGTGTGTGTGTGTGTGTGTGTGTGTGTGTGTGGTGGGGGGAGATTAATATAGAAAATGCATTTTTTGTTATGTAAAGTAGGTCAGAAAATGCAGCACAGGAAATAATGTTCGCCTATCTGACTGCGTGCCTGCAAGGTGCTCCCAGAATCTCTGATTACACACACAGGCACCTACACACACACACACACACACACGCAAATAATTGTTTGTGAACAACAATGGGTGTATTTAGTGCATTTAAGAAGCTCCAGAGGTTCCGCGTCATTACCCACCTCCGCTTTGTTGCCCGCTGCTCTATTTTGACTTTGCCATGAATAGATCTCTCCCTCACCCCATAACGCCTCTTACAGACCCTGACCCTCTAACAGACACTCACCACCATTTATTAACTCCCACAGTTCGGCCTGGACCCATTGCTATTGAATAAGATTGGGTTGTTTATTCAATCAAACAAATATTGATTGTATATATATTGAAGTATATAATCGTGATTCAGTGTTATCTCCTGGTGGAAGCCTTGCTGTGCTGTTCTGCTGTTCGACTAATTCTAATTGCATTGTTAGCAGGAGCATAGGAAAGAGGAAAATATGCCAGAGGAATTTAGCTTTAATACTCGGGACAATTTTGCAGAGAGATCTGCGGTTTGCCACTTCTTTCCTACATATCTTCTCATTGCGTTAAAACTTTAGGATTAAGAAGGAAAACAGGAGGTCATCGAATGGGCCGGTATCTGTTCTCAACCTGCTCTTGGATCCACTACTTCAGCCTCTTTTACCGCAGATTTAGTCCGATTATTGCAGACTGGAGATTATTTTTAAACCCCTGAACCAGAACAAATAACTGACCAAACTGCAGTTGGGATCCTTCTGGAATGTTGAGTGAAGTAGAGGGTTTATTCTATTTTTATTTTTTTATTTTTTTTATCACGCTGTAGCGACGGGACTCGATACTGATTGCAGAGGGTGGTCTCTGCAGAAAATGTACTTGGCTCCGTTCTCGGGGATTGGTTGGAACTTCGGAGGTGGGGGAGGAGAACCGAACTACGCCTTTTAGCTGGAGCTTGCTTGGGTGTAGATGGAACAACTGAGTAAGTGGTGGTGTTTTATTCATCGTCAGACTTTAACGGGAGGTGGCAGGTGAACTCTACTTCCCTTCACCCCCCCCCCAATTCTGAACAATTCGTGAGATTCCTAAACCGTCCGCGTTTTCCTTATAAAGATACGGTGATGAGATATGATGGTAATGAGGTTAAGTAATGATCCATGTCGAATAGTAATAAAACATTTGTGCAATCAGCCAGGAGCTGCTGGCGTAAGGGTTGTGGGAGCAGCATTTAAATATCCTGACTGACTGACTCTGAGCCACGCCTGTATTAACACTATAAGCCGCAATGTGGAAAGATTATTTATTGTGCTTCTAGAGGAAATTCTGAACGGTAAAAGAGTGTGTCCGGAGCGATCTCGTCCACTTCCTGTGCTGGCGTCCATGTTTTGGTTCTGTATGTCAGAGCGTTGCTGTTTTCTGCAGAGTCCGAGCCAAGAAAGGCACAATTGCTCAGTTTTGGCTCCGAGTGTGTATCGCAGTGCGGGGAAACTAGAGAGGAAAGCTGACGGGCCAAAGAGTAGGAGGAGGAGGAGGAGGAGGAGGAGGAGGAGGAGGGGGAGGAGGAGGAGGAGGAGGAGGAGGAGGAGGAGGAGGAGGAGGGGCAGGAGGAGGAGGAGGTGGAACAGTGCTGTTTGAAGAAGAGGGGAAGAGGGAGGACAGCCAAGAGGGATTTCTTATAAGCAATCTACCTGCCCAATCGTCTGCTGCTGTAACACTTGAATGTCCCCGTGGGGACCAATAAGATGTTAAAATAACAAATGCAAAGACAAGGGATGCAGTATCATGACCTAGGTTCTATGATTCGGTTCTCCGTCACTGCAGATGTCCGTGGCACATTTGCTGACGCTTCAAATCATAGAGAGTTGTGAAGAGGTTTAGAGGTGATACGGGGGAGGTGAAATTTGCAGTGAGCGGGTGTGTCGGTGAACACGCTCTGTGGGCGTGTTCTCTGAGGTGACGGCTGTGAGTTGGCGGCTCCACGGGCGTTTGGGGCTCAGCTGGGCGTTTGACATGGCAACAGGCGCCGGGGATGACCGGCAGTCTGAATATGATCTGCATGGTGTTGTGAAAGACCAGACGAGGCAGGAAGCCGTAATCACAGGGGTACGATCAATATAGATGCTTTCCGAGGAGGGGGGTGTTCCTGACCAGAAGAGGGGTGGAAAATCTGAGCAGTCCCAGTCAAGCGAACCGAAGTTGAATTTACTTTTCTGGTGTTCTGACATTAAGTATAATAAATATGAGTGCCCTCTGGCATATGCAGTGTCGTCAATTTTTAAAATTGGATGCAAAGCGGCTCAAAACCCCTTACCTTACTGAACATTTCCCCATGCTACCAAAAGATCAAAAGTCATCCAAAGTCAACCTATTTAGTAAAATTTGGGAAAAATATTGTAGCCATGGCCTTTGAAGGTTTCGCTAAGAAAATCAGTTACTACGCATTTGCATTTTGTTGCCCTGAATCAAGTCGCTTTTTCATGGTCATGCAGTGGACAAATATGTTAGTAACAATAACATAACATCTTTGTATGATTGATAAAAACCAAACAACCGCGATCACAGGCAGAATCGAGGGTGCAGTCAAGTCGGCTTTTTAAATGGGCTTCTATGGCCTTACCCCTCTCCCGGATCCTCTTGGCCCTCTACAAAAACATCGACACAGCGTCTGCATCAGCCCCCGAAAATACTGCCTAAGATAGTAAACATGTGCGTGTTTATGTTTGCCTCTGCCTGCGTGGGTATGTTTCCTTATTTGTGTGCAGTCGATGTGCTAACGTTTCTACAGCAATGTATGGGCGTGCCGTGTGTTATGCTTGTTGTGTACCTGTGTGTTGGTATGTGTCTGTGCCAAATCCAGCGAAGCCTAAATTGCCTTTGGTCCCGGGAGGCCTGAGGATTGAGAAAGAGAGAGAGAGAGCTGGGAGTGCGGAGCAGCTGTGAAGGGGTTTGCTCCATTACAGACAGCACTTTGAGCCAGATCCGTTGGCTCAGCAGCACTCACTTATCAACTGATCAATAAGGGGAAAATGGAGCAAACTTCCTCAGGGGTCATAACACTTACAGCACATCCACTCACATCAAACAAAGCGCAAGCTGTGCCCACTTGAGAAAGATGCATTTTCCTGCATTAGTTTCCTTTATCTTTTTTTCCGTGGGTAAAGTTTCCATTATGACGGTTGAGCTGCATTCGGACCAGCTCCTTAAAACATGAATGGGAAAGAAATGCACTTTGATTCAATCACATCTGAAGCAAATCTTTGAGAATGACCACGAGAGGAGCGCATCAGATGTTTTCCCATGTGATGAGGCTGACTGGGCCAAAAGTGGACAGAATTAGACTCACTTTTACTTCCTTTCAAAACGCCGTGCCCTTTTGCTTTTCAGAAAATATAATATTCACAGTAAATACAATGCGTTTTATGAAGGGATGTACTCCTGGGTTTTTCTCTTAAGCCAACGAACAAATTATTCTCCCTTTGTTTTAATATTATATTTGACCTCTGAATTGCCTTCCCGAAAGGTTGGCAATTGACAATAGGATGAACATGAGCATGGACTGGATCAAGTGAAAAATATGGTTGTATTATGTTGCAGGGATTCACATACAGATTACCAGGTCAAAGGCCACATTGCACAGCTGGGACAGTTTTGTGCGAGCCATTCAGACAGTATTCCAGACAGTGTGGGGGCGTTTGGTGAAAGCCCAGCATTAAGTGATCAGCGCAGATCAGACCGGCCTAATGCGATGCCGTTGCTCTGTTTCGTTCAACTGTTAATTATTGCCAGCCCATAAACAATGGTCAGCTTGCATTAATGAAATCAGCTTGCGTAATCTTTTCTTAGGAACGCCATTATAAAGATGAATAGCACCGGGTACTATGGGAGAATGGGGGAATTTCAACAGGGAATAGATTTTTTTTTTTGTTAACTTGTAATATGCAATGTGTAAGTGTAGAATGGTAACAGCTTGTGCCGGTCCACTTGAGGAGGGAGGAAGCACCGGCTCCCTTTGTGGTGTAAGATTTACTAACCCGAAGGGTAAAAAACAGCTCAGGCAATAAGGTTTTACAATACAGATTACAGTAACAACACAAAGACGGCATCCTGGATGGTTTTCAACTGAGGACAAACCCATAATTGTTGTTGTATGAGTATAAATTTGGTGCAGGTTGTTCGATTTAGGGTTATACTGTATGTACTGTATGGTACGACACTTGGTAGATTACCAATACAGGTTGGTAAAACACTGGGTAAATCATGAATTCTTCCATCGGACAGAATTAAATTCTGCTTTTTGCCACAGCCTTTTCGCATCGGCTTGTGCCGGCTGCCCCTCATCACGCAGAGGACTCGAGTCACACCCCTCCATGCTGTGATTAACTATCGGCTGCGGTCTGGAGCTGGTTAGGAACCGTGTTACTGGCTGCGTCTTTGAACCTTAACCCCTGAAACCCAACCTAGCTGCACCTGAGTAGAGGATGCCAGGGAAACACAAACCCCCGGCCCTGTGTCCGGGCCTGGCCCTTGTTAAGGTCGGGGAGAAGTCAGTTTGCGGTTCCGCACATCACATCAGTTTGGTTAATTCAGCATCACCTTCCTCTAGCAGTGGCCAGCGGAGGCTGACTCACGGCAAAAATATAGGTTCGCTGTGAATATAACCGCCTTTGATTTGCCTTCATCCTTTGCATCAAGACATTTTATTTTGCAAAGATGAGCCATTACTTGAACTGTTTTCTTTCTTTTTGTCTTCTGTCTTTGTCTCCCGCCCAGGCTCTTTACAAGTCCATAAATATTAAGGCTTTGGAAGGCTTTCGATATGCCATCGTCTTTTACATCCAAGACATTTCATAAACGCCGGCACAGCTTGAACTGAATCCAGTTCACTCAGCACTTTTTTGACTTGTCTCTTTTGCCTACTACCCAGTTTTTGATCCAACTTTCTTTTGGTGACCCCGGGGATTTGGTACCTCCTCTTTATGCGCTTTAACCGAGAGCAGCATGCAATGGGAAATTGCTCAACCTGGGAGCGCAGCATGCACAATGCTAGTAAGAGTAGTAAAAAACCGTACATACCAGAGTGAGGTGGGGGGTTCAGCCGGGCGTTTGACATGGCATCAGGCGCCGTGGTTTCTGTTTACGAAGACGTTCACGCAGTGAGAGAGGCCTGCGGAGGCCTCTCTTGAATTAGCGGCGAGGATACTCATCGAGTATCCTTAGTCTATGGCGTCATAAATGTCAAACATGTGTGTCAGGACAGGGTGAGTTCAATACGTGTTGTTTGTTCTCAGTCAGTCCCAAGTGCCGTGACTAGGGTTTTACAGGGCTTGGGTGGGGTCATTTTGACTGAGCATGCTCTTATAGATTGGAATACTGGATCCTTTTGTGCTTATGATCGAAACTAATTGAGTTCGGTTGATATGTAGATCAAGCTCTTTGCACGTGAGCATTGAGGGGGCATGCAGATCTACACTGGCTCTGCCTCCGGGGCCACACTGTGCGAACATGGCTTTATTATGCTGCACAGTCAAAGCCTTTATGTTGAGTCAAGATCTCCCAAGGTCTCGTGTAAAGAACACGTTGACATCACATTCAATTTGTCCTCTCATGAAGTTCATAGCAACAAAAATAGTAAGCGTCCCATTTTCCCGCATGGCTCCTCCTCTCGCCCATAAACACACAGCAGGTAGGCCTGGAATTAGTGCGACATGGCTGTCATATTTTAACGACGAGGCGCAGTGGGGGTAAACCCAAGCAGGAGAAGCATTTCCCCATCTGTCGAGAGTGGTGGCTAAGGGTCAGATGTCAGGCCCATGGCGGGTAGATGGATGAGATGGAGGCATAAATTGTGTCCATACACAAGAGATAAAAAAGACCCCCGCCGCACATCTTGGAGGAAGTACTATCTTGGGGACCGGGGAAGGCAGAAGAAAGGCCAGGAGGAAGGGTTTGAGGAGGAGGGAGGGAAGGGAGGACAAGACCGAAAAAAACAAAAAACAAACTGCAGGCCAGAATTAAAGTGTACTTCCTGTCACAGTTAGGCCCCCCACTAACTTCCCGTGTCCATGTGACATCACTGTGCAGAAGCAGTTGTCCAATTTGTTGTGGATATTTTCAAGGGACTGGCGGTCACATGACGGGAAAAGTTGGCCAGCCTGACCTGCGCTCTTTGATTTGCCCCAGCGTGTCTGCTGATCATATGATTGGATGCACGGCTCGTATATTAAAATGATCGGGTCTGGTTGGAATAACTCTAAACAGAACAGTGTGTCTTTTATGGTTCAACTAACAGCCCAGCACAGCTGCGTTTGAGGAGGAAACCTATTTATATGCCCTGTCTTTGTTTTGATTTCCCCCTGCTTCTCCTCCCCTGTCGGTGCAGCCCGTCCCTCAACGCCTCCATCCCTTCTCCGTGGCGTGCCCCCATCTCCTCACAGACTAGAGGCTAAACTGTGGGCTTCCTCTTGTTCCAAGTGAAATGGAAATGTGTCTGCTTGCACTGTTAGGCCTTTCCTGTAGATTGAGTGATTCATTGATTGGCTGTGCAAGTCTGGATGGGGACAGTTGGGTATACCGTGATCTTTGCCTTTCCTCATAGTCTTACTAGATGAACAGCTCAGGATTACCATCCCCCCACACAATGACACAATATCTCTCTCTCTCTCTCTCTCTCTCTCTCTCTCTCTCTCTCTCTATCTATCTATCTAATAAACACAATTCATTAGATTATAGACCCCGATATGGAAGGCAGTAGAAATGTTTTGATGCATGGGCTCGATAACTCATGCGTTGTGACACATACCGTACAATCCGCTCATTTTCACAGATGGAGAATGATATAATTGGTGGCAATGAGTCAACAATAATTGTATGCCCCTCTCTCCGTCTCGCTCTCTCCCTCTCTCTGTTTCCCTCTCTCTCCAGATTCGTACTCGGCTGCGGGCAGTGAGGGCAGCATCTCCACCTCTGTGGCTTCTCTCCCGCCACAGGCATCAGGCAGCTCTGCCCCGAGCTCCCCGGGCTCCAGACGCTCAGTGAGCACCCTGAAGAAGTGGCTCACCAACCCGGTCCGCAAGCTGAGCGCCGGCGCAGCTGGCAAAGGCGAGCGTCAGGTCCGCAAGATGGACGAAAAGCCCCCGCCTCTTCCACCCAGAAACCACAGCCAGGATCCTGGCAGCCCCACAGGGCCCGACGAGCCCCTCACTATCCTCCCAATCACCCACAGAGATCTGGTGAGAAGTGGCATTTAAATGATGCATTAATTATAAATAGGACATGTTGGTGTTGTTGAACGGCAGGGATGATGTGCGGTAAGCAAATGAAAAGCCTGTGATTAAAGTTGAACCACCTCAAAAGTAAACTCATCTTATCACAAGGTCTTGTGTAAGCAGGTTGTGAAGTAAATAGACAAAGGGTTATGCGTATTTAAATAGCTGAATAGCTGTATGAATAGTGTGTCGACACTAGGGCTGCAGATATTCATCTATAATCACATAAAAATTTGTATGCTTTATTATTATTATTATTTATTAGGGTTCCGCAGCTCCGATCAGAGCAATCTTTTCGCCAAACAAAGCTAATAAAAACTCTAGATGTATTTAATTTACTCCGTTTCCTGCTGCTGCTCCGCTGTGGAGCAGCGGCAGCCCGTCACGGTCCGCGAGCTGGTGGTTGGGAACCTCTGCACTGGAGGACAAGACGCACTCTCCCTTGTACACACAGTGAAACGCTGGAGGAGAGGGAGGCTAACCGGTGCGCTCTGAGACTCCGCCGACACGGACGCCGCGCAGTTACCGGAATATTTCTCTTGAACGTGCGTTCACTGTGCAACAAACTGGATATTGAACTTTATCGCTCATCACATGTGGATTGATTCACTCATGTTAGCCAAAAAATTTATAATCAATTATTTATTTATATATATAAAAAAAAAAAAATTATAATCCACAATCAAATGGCAATCTCAGCATTCGAATAGTGATTTGCTTTAAAAATTTGAAGTCTATTCGAATTTCATTCCTGCTGCCCTAGTCGACACCAAGTGTATCAAGTATGAAGAAAAAACTGGTTTGATGCAAAGCTAAATCCTGGTGAGTGTGTGTATGTGTTGGGGATCGGGGGCCAGAAGGTTGATGGTTTGAACGGCTGAGACAATCTAGTCAGTGGACTAGATCGGCCACTCTATGCAGACAGTACATCATGTTAAAATGATGTTGTCACTGTGTGTGTATTGGATTATTTGTATGGTTGTGTGAGTAAGTGTATTCCTCTGTGGGTATCTATGCATTTTATTTGGACTGTGCCTCATGTTGACAACTGTTGCATTGGCACTGTGTGTGTATATGTGTGTGTGTGTGTGTGTGTGTGTGTGTGTGTGTGTGTGTGTGTGTGTGTGTGTCTTTGCTTCAGGAGTGGAAAGATGGCCTGGCTAGCCCAGAGGACCTGTCGCCTGCCACGCTGCAATCCCCCAGCTACCTGACCGACTCGCTGATGGGCTGCACTTCACTTGCACACGCGCAGGTCAGTGCACACAGCAAACTGCAGAGCCGCCATCACGTTGATCCCAGAGAATGCTCTACAAATGGCACGTAGCGACAATACCAAAGACTGTGTCAGCTTCCTCAGTGACTACAAAAGCCATTCCTGCATAAGAATAATCGTCACACCACAACCCATTCATTGACAGCAACCAACACATGCTTTGGATGGTAGCCGGTGAAATGGGTCCTCTGCATTTAACCCACCCTGGATTGACCTTCCTCCGGGGTGCAGCGGGCAGCATACAATGATGTGCCATCGCTGGTCAGACGAAGGGCATGTTTTTGGTGGGGGTCCTTACTGATGTTACATGGAGAAACCCCATGTGAGCACGGGGATACCATGAAACTCCCCACAGAAAGGACCCTAATTGGGAGATAACCTGCCAGAACACAGTGCCAATCGTGCCCCAGGCGGGAATCAAACCCATGACCTTGTTGCTGTGAGGCAGCAGTGCAATGCACTGTGCAACCATACCCACCTATTAGTGTATAAGTATTTTATCAATTTTGTTAATGGCTGCACTTCCCATGTAGAACACTAGAAAATGTGGCACAGCTAGTCCTCACTTAACGACCTACCTGTTTAACAACCGTTTGGACTTACGACCAGCTCTCCGACCAGTCTGTATTGTACGCAGCGTACAATACAGACTGGTTGGAGAGCTGCTTACAATACCACAACATCTCAGCATCAAATATCTCATCGCGCATCACCCTTTTTATACTATATACACTATATACACTATTTATACTATAAACACTATATATACTATAAACACTATATACACTATATACACTATATACACTATATATACTATATACACTATATACACTATATACACTATATACATCTCATCACTGTTCTCGGTCTCGTTCCCGCTGTCTGTCAGCATTCACTACACTAGCGTTTTTAATCGCCAGGCCCCCTTACCGTGACATACCACGGGTCCTCGCTTATTGACCGATTTGCTTAACGACCTGGTCCTAGGAATGGAACTCGGTCGTCAAGTGAGGAGTACCTGTATACATCAATGACTGCCTGGATCCTGGAACAATGGTTGAATGGAAATCAGGAACACGGAAATGACGTCAGAGAACTGACAAGACAATAAACAATAACACATGCGTGGATTTTGGCAGCGGTGACATAATAATACAAAAACAACCAGGTAGTTATATAGTAGAGTAATCTGTAAATGTCATATCCATTCATTTTAGCTGTTTTAACATATTTTGGCTGTTTGTAAGGATAGTTGTTGAAGCTCGGCTCAAAAAGCCGTTTTAAGATCCCTTTCATTTAACCTGGAAGATGGTCCCATCCCTACGTTATCATCTCATGACAAGATCCCTATTCATATAATCAATATTCTCCAATGCTGAGACTCTTGCTATGAGAATTGGATCACGTGCCGAGCCGCTGGGGCTGACAAGTGACCAGTTCTACTGGGAATGGAAGTCTTCACGGTGATGATCACGGCTGGCGGGAGGTGAAACCAGGGCGTTCTGTCTGCACAGCCCCTCAGCCAGAGATGAAAAATGGCTAACTGCATGGCTGGCAGCTGACTTTAGCCATCCAACAAAACAAACAGACAGAGGCACAAGAAGGTTTTCATGCCAGCATGCATGCCCATGATGCACAAATAAACAGACACACGCATTTTCTGTGGGAAAACGCAGGATCTCTCTCGGCGCAGATCATTACGGGACGAGATCAGTGGGAATGGTTTGACCGCGACCTGCGTGATGGATGATTCACATTTAACACGCCGCGAACGGACATGCCTGGAGATAAATACGAAATGCTACCAAATGGCAAAAATAATGAAAGGCGACTCCACTTGTGACAAATGACAAAGAATGGTACGTACACATGCGCTTTCATTTACCCTTCAAACATTTGGAATCAATTGCTTGTGGCGATGGAAAGTCTCCAGTCGGGTGTTGATAGGCTTGCTAAACACAGTGAAAAATACAGGATGCAAAGGCTGAGGCCCTGTAAAACAGAACAACTATACTATTAGACAGCGTCTCAGGTGCTTGTAAATGTTAGAGGAATACTGTTTGAAAAGTTTGAGCGCGACAGAGAGCCCCCTATTGGTGACATGCTGCCGAGCACTTCTGTCTCAACATGTCAAATGCCTTTCATGGCATGATTACATTTGACTTCGGGAGGAGAGTGAGATGAGGTCAGCGCTTCAGTGCTTTTAGTGCCAGTCAGAGGGGGAGAGAGAGAGAGAGAGAGAGAGAGAGAGAGAGAGAGAGAGAGAGAGAGAGAGAGAGAGAGAGATGTGAAAACTCAGGAAGATTCAGCTATGTGGGTCAGTCTCTTCACGTTGTTGCCCCCATCTCCAGAACCCCCGAGTTCACTATGAGGACTTGGAGGCTACATATGTCGACCATTGTTGTTATTTTCCGCTCCAATTCTTCCTGCTGGTTTCTGTACCCTGAACCTAACAGTGATGAAAGATCTCGAAAAAATCATGAAATTTTTTATTTTTTTTTTGATAAATGGAAGTCTTATTGTTCTTGTCAGAAGTCTAGAAGAATAAGCAGGAACTGACTCCATAAAATGACTCGATGTTGACTGTCACTATTGACTAATCGGCCCTACGGGCAGAAGGACTTTTGCTGTCTTGCTGTCTCTGTCTTGTCTGTCTGCCGTGTTGATCCATGGCCGAGCAATGAAAACTGTCTCTCCTCGAAAGGGGAAATGGTGTCAAGAGATATATCTTGATGTAACTTTTTCCAAAAATGAAGGCCCAATTGTGCATGTAGACGTTTCTACATAAGCATCTACAGTATATTTGCAATAGTCCCCCAAAAGATATGATTTCGACTTTCATTAAAGCTTTTTGCCCGTCTCACTTCAACCTTTGGTGAGAGAAATAAAACAGTCAACAGAGGGAGTGGAAGAGAGGGGAGAGAGGAGAGATCCTTCCTGTGGGCTTTACCAGAGCACATATGTAAGTTATTAGGCAGTCGGGGAGAGCTGTCAGCCCGGCTGGAGAGGTCCTAGTTTGGCAAGGGAGGGGGGTACTGTCTCCTTCTATCTCTCCCTTTCACTCACTCTGTCCGCCCCCATGCATCATGCACCACGACAAAAGAGAGAGCTTGTGGCTTCAAAGAGCCAACGAGTCCATCGCTGCCACAGCAGGTGAGCAAGTCGAACTGGGCCGGAGGACATGGGTGATGACAAGGAAAAAGTTCGATGTGTTCACCACCTATCTCTGTGTCTATTTACCTATCCATCAATCCATCTCTTACCCTGTCGCGGAGCCGTATGCAAGGCGAAGTCTAAGGGGATTAGATGTGTTTGGCCTTTGTGTGTGTGTGTGTGTGTGTGTGTGTGTGTGTGTGTGTGTGTGTGTGTGTGTGTGTGTGTGTGTGTGTGTGTGTGTGTGTGTGTCAGTGTATGTGTCCAAGGTGGAGGAGGTTCTGCTTGGCTGGGACACTGAGGGATTGAGGTGAGGACAGACGGCTGCTCACATAGGTTTACACAGTCAGGAGTGAATGAATTGGATAAACAGAAATGGCTTAACATGTAATAGTGAACTAAAAATAGAAGGGATACAATTGGAAAAAAAAATACACAACAATAAGACAACAACAAGTTAGCAAGTCCATGGAAAGGTCCAAGTGCATTCATTGTGAGGCCGGTTGTACGAATGCACAAGCACATCTATTCAGCGATGCCGGTGCCCTTAAGCAGTTGTACAATGGAACATTCTTTTTCACTGTGTGTACAATGCCACTATATTTGCCACAGGAGTCCCACAGGAAATTCTATCAATTCCAGGAAAAAGTGTGAAAAGGGAGTCATGTATACATGACAAACACAATTGCTTAGATTAGAGACACTGATATGGAAGGCGGCGTCCAACAGCGCTCCAGATATATCTGCCGAGTAATGTGAGCAGGCATCTGCACACACGCTGTCTCACATGATGTAAGATCAATGGTATAAATGTTTTGATGGATATGAATCATGTAAATCCACATGGGGGGCTTGGGAGGTAGAGCGGGTCGTCTAGTGATCGGAAGATTGCCGGTTCGGTTCCCGGCTCCTCCTGGAAGCGTGCTGAAGTGTCCTTGAGCAAGACACTTAACCCCCTAACTGCTCTCGTTGAGCTGGCGTGTGCCTTGCATGGCTGCAGCCGCCATCGATGTATGGATGGGTGAATGTGAGGCATGTACTGCAAAGCGCTTTTCATCAAATGAATAGAAAAGTGCAATGTATAAATGTACCCCATTTACATGGAATTGATATGTGGTGTGACACATACTGTAGTATCCATTCAGAATGTGAATAAGGATGATAATGTCTAAACAATAATTGCATGATGCTCTAGATTCATGGTCAGATTTGTCAGCAATGGTTAGAGCCTGTTGTTTTCCATCATTCTACACTTTTTTTTTTTACACTGCCTCTCACCCTCATGGTTCCCTCTCTTCGCACCTATATTTATATTTGGGTAATGTCCAAAGTCAAGGCCATTACCGGTGACAGTCTGATCCCGTTATTGTTCCGTCTTCGTTGCCGGCGCGTGTCTGCTCTCCTTGGTCACCTTGGCAACCTGCTTTATTATTATCCCCCACCCCATATCGAGCATGGACCACTTGCTGGCTAATGGCCAATTTCTCCCTCTGTGGTCTCACCTTCTGCAGGATACTCAGTCCAATATTGCCCTGGCAGACGACAGCTGCTCAGCCTTGATGGACGACACTTCCAGCCAATCTTCAGCTGCGGCCGACACCGAGGAGGAGCGGAGCAGTGCCTTAGAGAAAAGCATGTACGTGCCGCATCCGTCATTACAAGTGAAACGGAATAATTTGAACTTCTCTCTGGGTGGCATCCTTCTTCAAATGTATCCTGTATGACAAAAGTGTAGTTGGCCAGATGGATTGTGTATTTGATAAGATAACAATGCATCAGTAAAATTCAGGTGTTCCAGTAGCAGAAGTTGATGGAACAGTGCAAGTAGATAACAACATAAAAATTCAAATGAAATAAAAATAGAAATGTAATCAAATATATGCACAATATAAAAAATGTTTATAGATAATATCAATTTAACAAAATTCTAAGTGTGTTACATAAGTTCAGTGTTATTTGCCGACATTAAATCTGTGGATCTACGTGAACATATGTTGATGTTATTTTTTTTAATGTATTTTATTTGTATTTTCTTATCTTCATCTTACTTCTTATCCTGTTCTTGGCTTGCACTGTTATTCCACTGTTATTTTGCTGCTGTGACGTGTGAATGTACCCACGGGGGATTCAATTAAAGTGTCTAAAAACTTTTATGAATTCAACTCTGATGTCTTCATTTTTGCTGAACAAGTTATGTTTCAAGGAATGATCTATTATCATGCAGGTATGTACTGAAGGAACTGGTCGAGACAGAGAAGCACTACGTGGCAGATCTGGGGCTCATAGTCGAGGTAAATGCAGAATCCTTATGATGACAAAGACACTAGTCAGAGCTGTTATTAATTAAATGGATGAATTATCGTATTACTTTGAAGGAGTTTTATTTTGCCATGTCATACATCTCCTGTTGGAAATAGCTTGAGATACTTCTGTCTGAGTAGAGTTGTAACCCACTGAAACATAATGACAGCTTGATAAAGATAGTGTGATATACGGCTCTACAATATACTGGTGTTGTTCAAATCCAGTGTGCGGCATTTCAAGGTGTGAACAAATGTGTTTTTTCTGCGTTCTTTTCGTCGTAGGGCTACATGGGTAATATGAGTTCGAAAGGTGTGCCGGAGGACATGAAGGGAAAAGACAAGATCGTCTTCGGGAACATTCATCAGATCTTCGACTGGCATAAAGAGTAAGTTTGTGGAGAGTAGACACCGTGTGACCCACATCCCAGGGTGTTTGTAGACCTGCATGTTGGAAACCTGGAGCATTCAAGGCCAAGGAAGCGGAGACGTGTACACAGAGGGTCGTGTTTGTGTCCGTGTGGAAGTCAAAGGAACAATAGGCTCAGTGACATCCCTGACCTTCCTCAACTGCGTAGTCGCTCAAGTATGTGTGTGTGTGTGTGTGTGTGTGTGTGTGTGTGTGTGTGTGTGTGTGTGTGTGTGTGTGTGTGTGTGTGTGTGTGTGTGTGTGTGTGTGTGCATACGTCTTGTCTCATTGTAGTTACTTTCTGGGTGAGCTGGAGAAGAGTTTGGCAGAACCAGAGAGACTTGCCCAGCTCTTCATTAAACATGTAAGTCTGACTACACACACACACACACACACACACACACACACACACACACATACACACACACACACACACACACACTGCACATCTCCAGTGCAGACTAGACTGGTCAGGAAACGCAAATAACCAAGAAGGAAAACATGAATTCAATTTTTCGATAGAGAGGAGATTTTTCCGCCCTAAAACAGCTTCCTAATTACTCCTCCTCCGTATCTGTGCTCCGGAGCCATGTGAAGCAACGCGTGGGAGAAGGATATACCATTGAGTGTATTGTTCTTAGAATAGAGGAGCAGTGGCTGGCCACGGAGTCACAAGGCCTGTGAAAGCATCTGAACTAGATTCACGTTACTTGGTGGCACATGCAGAGTGGATTGTCAGCTCCTGTCATGTGAGCGACTCGGCTCGTCTCGTACAGTCTGAAGTCGAGAGAAAGAGAGAGCGAGAGAGAGAGAGAGAGAGAGAGAGAGAGAGAGAGAGAGAGAGAGAGAGAGAGGGGGGGAGAAGTCTGTGTTCCTTTCTCCCCCTACGCCTCCTGTGCTCTTTCCTCTTTTAGGCAATTCAATAAAACCGAGCCCATTGGGTAATCAACTTAAGAAGCCTGTGAGGAAATAAAGCAACTTGTAACTCAATCTAAGCATGGTGTCAAACCTGTGAAACAAGCAGGCTGGGAACAGGGGCCATAATGAAAGCCAGAGTCTGACAGCAGAGCTCAGTATAGTAATGGTGAGAATTATATAGACAAACTGCAACACATATGCGCTCACACACACACACACACACACACACGCACGCACGCACGCACGCACGCACGCACACACACACACACACACACACACACACACACACATGCGTGAACATGTGTAAACACTCACACAAACGGCCTTTTAAGGCTCTGCAAAACACACGTACACAAACACACTGACACCCTCATATTCTAAATACAGTGCTCCAGCTGCAGCGCGCCCGTCTCTAGGCTAGGGAGCCACGCAGCTGGTTGTCAGGTAGAGTCCTCTAAAAGGATCGGGTTACGCGGAGATAACCTGGGTAAATTATACATAACCTGATGCTCATCCACACGTAACTCCATTAGAGCTCTTCCTAGTCTGCTGCAGCTGCAACACTCACGGCACAGCAATTATTCACAGAAGAGCAGGCAGACGCAGTCAGCTTCAAAGGCTCCGCAAGCCCATATTAACCATTATCCCACAGCCAATGGAGACACTGAACATTGATTCACCTTGTTTTGTTTTGCTTATGTTGGGGTTCCAGTTCCCTGATTTTGAGCTCAAATGTGAGATGCATTTCTCCCACAGGCCGACTTATCGGTCATATTTTGAGACTTTCTTGGATTGTGTTTCTTAACTATCAAATAACTGTTTATTCTATTTATATATCATGTCATACAGGAGAGGCGCCTACATATGTATGTAGTGTACTGCCAGAACAAGCCGAAGTCGGAGCATGTCGTGTCGGAGTACATTGAGACGTATTTTGAGGTGAGCATACACAGGCCTATACTCTTTATATTATTTAGGGATCAAGCCTTTCTGTCTTTTAAGCTTCCTAGTCAGTATCACATGTCAAAGTATCTGGCGCTCAGAAACCGTCAGACCTACAGACATGAATGAATAAGATTTGTATTCGGGGCAGTCCACACACACCGTGGTCCAAGTTTGATCCACATTGGTCTATATTTGTAGGAGAAGCTGCCGACTACTGACCGGTCACAGAGAATCATCACTGCGTCATTGCGTCACTGCGTTATCATTGTGCGACACAGGACATTGTGAGTTCACATCCTCATTCTGGAAGGGGACGCACAGCCGCTTGTCACCGATCAGATACTGTATGTGGCGACCCCATCCTCGTTGTCCTTGGGGACTTTAACAAAGGGAATTTAAGACACGAACCCCCGACAGACAAGCAGTTTATTAACTGTCCGGGCAGCGAGGAAAACCTGCTGGATCCCTGCTCCAGCACCGTGAACAACGCATATAACGCCGTTCCCTGCGCTGCGCTGTCAAGCTCCTAGACACGCACCAGGGTAAGTTATGACAATGATGAGCCCTGGTTCACAGCCAAAGTCAGACGGTTTTGTTTGAGAAAGGAGGAGGCATTTAAGAGTGGTGACAGGGAAATGTTCAAAGTCACAAGATACATGTTCGGCAAGGCGGTGACATACATTTGCATTAGTCCTTACACATCACACCGTCACACCGTCACACCGACTAACCTGGACCCCATGCATTGCTGGCTGCAGCTATAGTTATTATTGTTATTATATATTTTTTTCTCCTATTTTGTTCTTTTTCTCTTTTTCTCCTGTAGCACCTTGAGATTGGTGCCAATGAAAGTCACATTATAGATTAAATGTATTATTATTACTATTATTATTATTACTAAATAAGCAACCTTGAATGACTTTGTGTTTAGCAAGCATTGCACATGGGTTTGGCTGTTATTCCACTGTTTATATTTCAGTCGTCATAAATTGTTTTTAGGGCACAAAACAGAATTAAATTCATGATTTATTCCTGTGAAACATTGTCACATTGACTGTTAGATGTTACCGTTTGTCATCATTGGGTGTGGTGTGACTGGTGTTGTGTTGTCAGGAGCTGAGGCAGCAGCTGGGCCACAGGCTGCAGCTCAATGACCTCCTCATCAAACCCGTCCAGAGGATCATGAAGTACCAGCTGCTGCTCAAGGTGAAACGCAGGGCACCAGAGTGCAAACAAACAAACACATACCTAAAAAAAAAAAAACACACACATTTTTGGCCTTCCAAGTCTGACACACAGCAGGGTGGCCCATCCACCCAATCTGTTTTTAGGGTCAGGGGTGGAGCATATCTCAGGCAGGAATACCCTGAATGGGACACCAGTCCACTGCAGGGTCACACAAACCAGATACATCTATGGCTATTTTCGGGTCTCCAATTAGGCTTGAACCCCAAAGGATGGCCAATTGTTGTTTAAAGCCTACCATGCAAGCAAACACATAGAACCAGTGCTGCCTCCACAGCAGGCGGAATATTGAGGCCCTCTTCTAATTAAAGTGGAGGAGGTAAATTATGTAAGTGTGAGACATGACAAGAAAGGCTTTTAGTTTTAATTTGATGTGGAAATGAACATAAAGACATGTAGGTCTCTGGATGTGGTTATATTACACACCACCACCACTTGCTATCCCTTGTAAATGTTGCCCAAGGTACCTCTGGCATTCAAATTAGTCCTGGGCTCAAGCAACACTAATAAACGTTCTTCCAGATGTCCTCACGTTATGTTGACTAGTAAACCTGAATGCTCTGGTGACCATGCTGTGTTTATTTGAACAGGACTTCCTTAAGTATTACACCAAGGCCGGAATGGACACGGAAGATTTGGAGGTGGGTATTCTGATACGTAAGCACACTGTTTAAAGAGCTATTTGATAAGCATGTGCTTTTGCAGGAACATGGAAAGCAGTATTTGCTGTTGCTTATATCTCATTCCTCCTCTCGGAAACAGAAAGCCGTTGAGGTGATGTGCTTTGTGCCAAAACGTTGCAACGACATGATGAATGTGGGTCGGCTCCAAGGCTTTGAGGTAATGCTCTGGTATTTAGCATATTGTATAAAATGTCTGGCACATCTCTCGTGCAAGCTATTCTGGACAGGGTAGACCGTCAAATTCCTTTCCTTTGTTTGTCTTCTTTGTCCACCGCTCCGCCCCAGGGGAAGATTACAGCTCAGGGTAAGCTGCTCCAGCAGAACACCTTTACGGTCACGGAGCAGGACTGCAGCTTCCTGTCCCGGGCCAAGGAGAGGCGGGTCTTCCTGTTTGAGCAGCTGGTCATCTTCAGCGAGCCCATTGACCGGAAGAAAGGCTTCTCCCTCCCGGGCTACACCTTCAAGAACAGCATTAAGGTGAGGCTCCGCAGCAAACCGTTAACCGCACAATGCACGGTAGATAGAAATGAAGGACGCCAAATTCGTAGTGACAACAGATAAGAAGTCACGTAGCAGATTTGAACCATCACAGTTCTACCCGAAATCAGAACAGGTTACATTAGCTGGTTCCAGGGCCGGGAGAGGGGTGTTTGAAGGTTTGCGTGTGTTGTCGAAGTATTTAATGAGCGGCGCAGCAGGATGTCATCTCCGCAGATGCTAGTCAGATGTGATTCGTTCCAGGTGAGCTGCTTGGGGGTGGAGCCCAGCGCTGACGGAGACGCCGCGCGCTTCGTGCTGACGTCACGCAACCCTGACGGGAGCGTGGTCCGTTTCCAGCTGCAGTCCTCCTCGCCGGAGATCTGCCAGGCCTGGGTCAGTGACATGGGCCAGATACTGGAGACGCAGCGCAACTTCCTCAATGGTGAGTCTGAAAGGCGGAGCCGGCGTAAAAGCTATATCAGACCTCTGAACTCAGCATATGAAAGCATTGCTATGAATGACAGACAGACAGACAGACAGACAGATATTTATAGACATCCACAGTGCACAACAGTCGAGTTTATCAAGTACAAATGCAAGATGCATAGTCTTAGTCTTTCAGTGGAACATTGAGGCAACTACGAGAAAGAAAGAAGAAACAAATCAATTTCAAGTCAGTGTGGACGCATTTTGAAATGCAAATTGTGAATCAAATGTAAGTTAATTATTTCAACCCGCGTCTCTCAGCCTTACAGTCCCCTATTGAGTACCAGCGACGGGAGAGCAAATCCAACAGCCTGGGTCGCTGTATAAGACCCCCCCTTTCTGCCGCCACCGCCCTGAGACCCCACTCCTCGGCTTCCATCGACCGGAACAAGCTGCCCAGCCTGCACTCTCACAACAGCTCCCTGCCGGCCATCTTCCTGCCCTGCCAGGGCCAGGGCCAGGGGCCCAGCGACACACACTCACCGCAGGAGGTAAAACACACGTTTAAATTCAGCAAAACACCCGGGAGATGGCCTCTCTCACTGATCTCGGAGCTCTTCTTGTTAAAACCGAACAATTTCACTAATAGGAATTAACTGGTGCCTCCCACATTTTTAATGCTTGTTAAGTATGAATGAGTGAACAAGCTGTTGTTTATTCCTGCAGCCTGCGGTGCTCCAGGCCTGCCCCGCTGACCCCCAGACCATTTCTCCATCACATATCCAACTGGCCTTTGCTGATCAGTCAAACTGTCAAGCTGTCTCAAACGGGCTGTGTGCACCCGCTGCACATAGTGCACAGGTAGGGATGGCGCACACATACGCATAAAAAAAGCCACACACATGAACATAAATGTAATGCTATAACGTGAATAAATGTCTCTCTAACGTTGATTTAAAGTCTGACTGAAATGTAATCATGTTGCCAGAACATTATGCTGCAGTTAGAATTCCTCCCTATTATCAAAAAAGCAATAATAATGATGGCAAAACAGGCCAGAGAGCATAACCTCCAAGGAAAATAATAGGCCACTGTAGGAATCCTCACAACAATTCTAATGTGCTCATTAATGGTAATTATAGGTGAATGAAATGAAAGACTTGGCAACAATTGACCTCACAAAAAGAGGGCTGGGAGTCAAAAGAAGAGCTACTCTTCCCCCTATTGGATGAACATGGAATAAAAAAATAAAAAAATACTCGTGGATGTTTTTCTGAGCAGAATGGAAACACCTTTGGTTGACAAAGACAGACATGATATTACAGTTAACATGGAAAATAGGGGAATTCCAACACAAGTCATTAAATGTCCAATTCCAAATTCCAGGACGCTCCGTCCTTTCTTTGAAACTTTCCCCATCTGGTTAGTCAACAATGGCAGTATCCTGTTATTTGGCTTTGGGATTCCATTAACTATCCTCCCCACCCCCGCCCTTTCATCATGAAGCACTTGTCTCTAGTCAAGCCACGCTGACAGACCAACAGTTCCTGCGTATTTACCCAGGGCGGATAGGTCTGGGGACATAACAAACAGGAAAGAGACTGGGCTCAACAGGGAAGTCGGGGAGAGATGCCTATCAAAGGTGGATAATTGTTCCCTGGGTAGTGGGGCTGGGACGACTGAGGCCAAGTTAACACATCATTGGCATGTCTGGAGATTTATATAGATTCACATATAAGATATACACAAGTCTCTGGTCACCAAAATTCAAAATAATCTGTTTCTGGATCATTTTTTACATGAATTGAGAGAGCAGGTGTGTTCTACAGGGGTGTTTTATTTTAAGCTTATCTGTCTGTCATTTATACCGGCTGCCCCTGTGTACCGGAAAACATTTTTTGGGCGAAATTGCCATAATTTATAAAAAGACAGGAAAGGCAACAAAAAAGCAATCAAAGAAACAGATATTGTAGATATCGAAATGCTTGACTAGTGTAGAATTTATGTGAATTTAGCTTAATGCCGATGAGGGGGTGACTTGTTTGCTGTTTTAGGCTAAATGATGACCATGACGCCGAACTGCATAGTCAAAAAAGCGTCTGTTGTTCTTTGTTAGACTGATTTAAACCATGGCTTTGTTTTCCACTTCCTGGTAATGGAGTGACGCAGCCTTGGTGCGTATAACCAGTGTTTCTGCGTGTCTCCAGCAGAGAGCAGGAGAGGGCTGCAGGAGGGTTCTGCCTTCGGAGCCTGGTGGCCATGGACCAGCTTGTGGCCACGGTCCTTTATCTGGACGCAGATCCAGCAACCTGACCCAGCTGGATGAGGATGACCTATGAACTCTGACCCCGCCTGCTGGGCCGCGGCTATACAGGCACTAAGAGGGACTGGCCTGTTGTCTGCTGATGCTGTTATTTCTAGGCTGGACCCGTACTTGACTTGATGATGTTCTCCAGAGGAAAATGAAGTATTATATGAATTAATAATTAGCTGCAACTATAAATGGACTTTGCTCTTGTTTTCAAAGAGCCGTTCAATGTGAGTCCGCTGCAAGTGCATGTGTGAACAGCACCTCGCTCAATGTCGGGATGAGACTGAAAACACACTCTGGGCGTTGCTCATGTTGGCGATTTCTTCTTTTTACTATTTTTGAGAAATTGTATAACTTGTCTTGTAAAGGGCAATGGGAATTTGGTCAGAGAAGAAAATAATATTCCATTCCTCACTGGGGCGGTCACTGGAGCTTTGTGTGGCTGATTGTTCGTGCGTGCGTGTGTGTGTGTGTGTGTGTGTGTGTGTGTGTGTGTGTGTGTGTGTGTGCGTGTGTGTGAGTGATGTGTGTAGTGGCTCTTGCATACACTCAGAGTTTGCTGTTGAAGCTCTCTGATCTTAAAAAAAAAAAAAAGGAACATTTCTCACTTATTTTGCGCCCTCACACTGCTGGATTTTTCTGACACCCCCTTGCGAGGAAAAAAAACAGCAATTTTCAAAATGTTTCTAATGTCATTCCTCTGCTGTCAACCGTGTCGTCCGTCAACGTCGCCGCGAGTCGGGGAGGCACGACACTTGATCAGGACATGCCTGAAGGGCCGGACTCATTCACGTTTGGAGTGAAGGACTTTCCTCGCTGCCGGCGCGTCGGGGGCCCCTGTGCGTTGGGGGCCCCTGCGCTCTGTTATTCTGTTTCGCTGAGATTGGCTCACATTTGATCCGTACAAAAAAAAAAAAGCAGTGAGGAAGCACCTGCACGGCCTCTATAAGGGTATGACACCACATTTGAATATTTCTACTCCATAGGAAGCTCCAACAAGTAGAAGGTCAGGGGCCAACAACTGCGGTCAGGACGACAGGACCTGAAGTGTGCTTACATCATCTGAGGCGATCACTGACTGACACGACTCTGCTTCTGACAGAGCTTTCCTCACGTGTCGAGAGGTTCTGCCAGAGCTCCCTGAAGAGAAATGTGTCACTTCAAACTTAAGTGAAGTGCAACTTTTCTTTATTCATGTCCAACGTTGTTTTTTTTTTATTTTTTTAATTTTTTATGGCAAGGCTGTGTGGGAACTTTCAATATTCTCTGACATTATTCCATATACGCTGTAGGCCTCCAGCGCTGCACTTGGCACAAGGCCAGGCTTGCGTTTCTACTTAACAGACGAGGCATGAAGGATAAGAGATGGACGGACAGAGAATAAGAGACAGAAGACAGATAAATTAAATGTTACAGTTGGTTAATATGAAGGATAAATTATTATGTAAAAGAAAGACACTTCATCTGCATCCCCCTCAGACTACAGTGCCAAAAACAACCGAAGTTCCCTATCCAAAATATAAATACCCTTATTCCATTGTGCAGATTGCCACTAATTATACAATTGATTATGCACCAATGGCACCCATCTGTTTAACTGTTTTCAATGGCTGACTTGGTGAGGTAAACGCAGATAGAATACAAAGGTTTTGCTGTCATTGTCAGTTCTCCGTTGTGGCCAGTGGAGGTCCCCACAAGGCTCCCATCGAGGCTCTGCTTCACAACCATTTCACATGGCAATGCCCTCTTGAAGCAAAATGTGTTTGACAGTTTCTCTCACAAGAATGACAAATAGAAAAAGCGACATCTTAGCGTTAGTGAAATCATCTGACATATTTTTACATGCTGACATGCATTCAAGGGGAGAGCTGTTCAGGTATTTTGCATGTTACACAAAGGCAAACCACTACAGCGAACCGAAGGAACCAAACTGAAGAAAGACCAAGGGAATGGTTGGTTGATGCCATCTTTGACTTTGTAGAATCTGTTGTATCATATCAAATAAATAAGTGTCTTTTTAAAAGTAAATGCAGAATTTTCTATATTCTTTTTTTTTTTTTTTTTTAATAAGCCTTAGCCATCGAGTTAGCGATGCGGCATTGGATAAAGTTTACACCGCTGTTAATCTTGACAATCTTAATCTTGACATTATTCGATTCTTTGATGAGACAATAAAACACACATTGGTGTCATAACCCCGGTGATGAAGATGCTGAGCTTCGATAGACCGAAGAGATGCCCTTTTGTTATTTTGACAAAGGAAGGGCATTTTGCCTTCTTCATTTTCATTGCATCAATCCCCCAAGAGAAAGTTCAAACAGGCTTGAGGACAAAGACAAAAGAACCCCTGGATGAGCAGACATCTGTTTGGCTGGCCGACTGAATAAAGCCCCATTCGGGGCAGTAAAGCGGGGCTGATCGTAACACGGCTGTGATATATGGAGGCCGGGGAGAAAGGGGGCACGGGTATTAACTTTCACAAGGGTGCAAAATCAAAGGGAGTTCCTGTCACCACTGAGGGGGTCCCGGCAACAGGGGGCCCATTCACAGGGAATTCCTCTCCAGTGCCCTCTGTTGCATCTGTTGACTCAATCCTCTCCATTGAGAGAAAGAAAACACTCATTAAAAGCCACATGACTGTGAACTTGATTGCAGAGGGCGAGACACACGGCCCCTATCAATGGGTTTGGGTATTTACTTTTATGTGTGAAAATCTTTGAACACCACGTCATCAGGAAGGTGCTCAGCTTTACGCCGGCAACACAATGACCAACAGTTCTATCTTCTCATGCCATCTCAAGCCATCGCTGAAATTAGATGTTAGGCTTTTTGAGAGTTTCAGGCCGTTCAAAGAAAGAAAGAAATGTTCACTTAATGAGGTGGAAGTAAAACGGGTAATAGATCATTTTAAACAGTAATAGAAATGTAAATTGAAACGGTCGGTTGTAAATATTCAACACACCTTAATTAGACATTTAAGACAATGTAAAAAAGCCAGAAACAGCGAATGAGTTTCAGTTGGTATTATGTTTATTAAAATTTACATGCGGCTGTAATTTCAATAAAGCTGTCCATGATATATTTACAAATAATTTACAAAGAACTTAGAATTTAAAATACTTGCTCGGATCTCAACTGATGGGCGTTTTACACAGATAAATACACAGATTAACATATTCAGTACAATCTGTTTATCAAAGAGGCTCACATTTACGTTTAAAAATCTCACGGTTGAAGCAGACAAATTAAGTTCTTTCCAAAAATACAAATCCAATAAATCCAATAGAAACAAGAAACCATTTTTTTTCCTCAAACAGAGCAACAAGATTAATTTGTATACACTAGCCTTTTGCAGTACTGAGGCATGAACTTTGTTTATGTTATTATGAACAACAGACCAAGGTAAAACAACAGCAATTTTGCCAATGTGTTTGCCAACCTCAAATACATGAATGATATATTTACATGGTGAAATATGATGACAAATCTGATTACAGAAAGATGCAAATGATAGTCTCAAACGGTGATAGAATTTTCAAAAAAATAAATTATATTTATTTATTAATGGCAAAAATTTGGTTTACGTGGACCATCTTGACTAAGGCAGGAAATATTCCAAATCATTACAAACAACTTACACAGTGGCAGAAAAAGAAATTATTTTGACTTTTTTTTTTATTTTACAATTTATATCTTCTATCCAAGCTTCGAAATAAACGTCTGCAAAATCACCCGGAAATATTTGAACCATTTTTAACACAATTTAAAGGCAAATGAACATTAAAGTCAAAGGTTAGTTTTTGGTGACAGAAGATGAAGCTGAAGCATGACGCCTACCACGGATTAAACCTGAGGCAGTGCATTTAAGCCAAACAATTTGGTCATTGTTTTTCTTTCATTTAATTCTTTCATTTTTTTTCATTCTACATGGTGGACTACAGCATCTTATTCTCTCTTGATGTTGGTGAGCAAGGGGTCCGTGGGGCCGTGCTGTGAAGGGTGGCCTGAGCGGCCCTTTCTTGTCTGGTGGGTCTTGACGTGTTTTGAAAGGTGGTCACTTCTCATGAACCTCTTGCCACACTGCTGGCAGCCGAAACGCTTCTCCCCGGTGTGCGTGCGAAGGTGCCGCTGCAGCTCGTCTGAGCGCGTGAAACTCTTACCACAGAACAGCCAGTTACAGATGAAGGGTCTCTCCCCAGCATGCCACCGCAGGTGGGCCTTGAGGTGAGAGGTCTTCTTGTAGACTTTGCCGCACTCTGGGATGTGGCATATGTGCAGTCTTTTCTTCCCAAACTCCAGCCCAGCGCCGTTGGCCTGGCAGTTGGGGCATTTGCAGCGTCGGCAGCGGCGCGTGGAGCTCAGAAGTCCCTTGGAGGTTCCCTGAAGGAGCGCAGCTATCTGAGGCTGGTGGCCAAGGACGAGCTGCCGGCCGAGGGAGAACGGGTGGTTGGAGGGATTGGTGTTGGTTTGGGGCAGGCTCCACCATTGCTGTCCGTCCTCCACGTGACCTCCAGACAGGTGATGCCTTCCTGAGGAATTCTGAAGGAAACTGGGGAAATTCTGTCCCACACTGTTGTGTTGGGGATAGTATGGGCTGTTACTCTGTGGTTGGGAGGCGAGCACTTTGACAGGGGAGAGTTCAAAAGAGTAGGGCGAGGGGGGTTCAGCTGGAGGGGTCAGGGGCAGCTCATGGTGGTGGTGGTGATGATGGTGATGGTGGTGACCCAAGCCAGACTGCATGTGTCCAGGGAACTGGACCTTGGGCACAGTGAAGGCCATCTGGTGTGTACCTAGTGCTGAGCTGGGCGCCATATCATTGCTCCAGAGCTGAAACATCCCAGATGTGGAGCTGACTGTGCCCTCGTAGGGGAACTGAGAGCCCTCTGGGCCCATTGTGCTTCCCACCTGCCAGGCCTGGCTACAGGTCGTGGCCAGGAAAGACAGGGCATTAGGAGCTCCCTCTGGAGAGGAGCTTGGGGTCCGGTCCTGAGAAAGGGATACACAAATACACGTTTTAAATCAGTCACCGTGGTAACTCATGGAAAGTTTAAAATATCTTTATAACTATAAGTAACTATAATAATAATAATAACAATAATAATAATAATAATAATAATGTATACAAAACATACCAGAGTCATTTATATCAATGGATTATCATTATACAATAATATGCATTATTGTTAATATTATTTTTTTTGGAAAAAGATCCGTCAATAAATATTTTTATGACTAACATTTGTTTAACTGGATGAGACGCCCAGTGTTAACTACACTTTTGAGTTTTTAATTATATTTTTCAAAAATGTGCAACTAAAATTGTATTATTAACATATAAGTGTATTCACCAAACACTTTGCCAAAGTCATCCATCAACTTAAAATATATGAAAGCTTATCCAAGCATGGCGCGCAAGCTATGGCGCGCTGCGCTTCTATTGCGCTTTTACGCACACGAAGTAGCGCTTGCTCCGGCCCTTTCTGAAACATCGGATGAATGTATCTCAATTTGCATCGACTGAATGCATATTCAAAATATATACCACAAACCTGCAAAAACGTATGCAAAAAGTTGTCGGTCCTTTGTATCGTCAGTGCAGCCATCTGTCCTGGCGCTCCTTCTGCATACACCTGCAACGCGATCTGCGCGACAAACACGGGGCGGACGCCGGGAGATCAAGACGCTCACATTCGAGGGGAAGACCTCGTCGCTCTGGAGGACTTCACTACAGGACGACTACGGGTAATTCCTCGTGTTCGGCCCACGGTTCAAAAGCGTCGGAGCGCGTGCGCCCCGTGCAGGTTGTCCGACCGCGCGTTTTTGGAGTTGGAGCGGAGAGCGGGAGCGCGGTGTAAATCCTGGAGACCATCTCAGAGACGCCTGCGCTGCGTCTTCTCTTTATAGAGAGAAAAGATCCTCTCGACGGGGTCTCTCATGATGCAGGAGAGGCAGTCAATAGAGAGGGGTGGGGGGCGCAGAGGGGGGGGGGGGATATGCAAGCGGGGAGGGGGAGGCCGGGGGGGGGGGGGGGGGGGGTGCTTCGACTGTTAGGTGAAGGGGTGGGCTACTCGTAATTTCGCTCAAACTCAACCAAACGCTGACCCCGCGGTCTGACTCCTCCTACGATTGTTGTGAAGGAACCCGGGGCTCGATGAAAGGTCTACTGTAGATCTCTCACCTCGGAGCATGAAATTCAATTTGCACTTTGCTGAACATCCGCAGTCATGTGCTATCTCCCCAGTCTCCACAGAAGGAAACCGGCTGTGGTGCTGCCTCGCGTCGTTCGAGGGGTATTTCGGAGAGCTGCTATTTAAAACAAAACAAAACAAAAAAAACACCTGCATTTATTACTGAGACGTGAACCAGAACAATGTGCTTAGCCAGTTGAAAATCTAACATTAATATAACCTGCATAGTCAATTAGTTCTCACTCTGAGGGTATTTACATAACGCAATATTCATCTCCGTTGTGAGAATTAAAAGAGAGATACTGACTTCAAGGCACTAGTGTAGAGATATTCGGTTGTAGATATTAATTAAATGTATAGAAACAGGAACATGTTATTTTTAATAGAAATACACGACTTAGCTGAATCTGCAATATGCATTTTTAAAATGGGTCAAAATTAGCTATATTACAATTTACAATTCATGAGTACACTATGTTTTTGTTAATACATTTATGACTTCATTGCTCCAAGTGCATTCTAGAGAAACACACGCCTATTTCCTGGTATAAGCAGATGAAAAAAACAACAACCTAAAAGCAAAATTTGTATTACAGTATTTAATTACACTCTAACCCTGGTTTCACGCTTTCAGAAAGCGGTGCTCGGAGGACAGGATTAAATGGCCGCTTCTTCTCTCCTAAACCCCTGTCTTTGTGGGAATGCGACACAGTGAAAGAAGTGTTTTCACTTCAGAAAGCTAATTGATAAAAACTCAATCAAAGCCAGTCAGCTCTCCCCGGTAGGTGACATGTCAAATAGGCCGCCCTGTGTGACATTCTCACATTGCTGGGTTCAAGTAGAGGCCGCTTCAGATCTGCTCCATTAAATGCAGATTGGGGCTTAATCTCATTCTGTAAGTCTGTTCACCATTACAATGTTAAGATCTTAAATCCAGGCTGGGAACCCATTTCTCATGGTAATTCCCTGTCCCTCACATTACTCCTCTGCCCTTTCTGACGGCTGCTTATGGGATTCTTAAATAAACTTTTCTCTGAAGGAGAGGTCATCGATAGTGACAAATGGCCCAACTTTAAACATTACACATGCAAATAAAAAATGAAATTATTATTCTTGAATTCTAATTGGGCTTTTATTTTGAGTGAATATTTGCGTAAAATAATATTGGTTGGTTGTGGATATAGGAGGAAATGATAATTTGCACAAAAGCATTTCAACTTACCCACAATTAATGTAATTTCATAATGATTGAAAGTACATTAATATATGAAGGGGTTAAATTAGGACAGATTAAAATAATGTTAATTTAGTAATTAAAATTCAGTCAAATTAAGTGTTTACTTCTGACATTTTACTAAATTTAAAAGCTGGAATAATCAATTTTTCAAAATTGTAAAGGAGAAAGATATTTGTGATGATAGAAAATTACATTACATATGTAATGTTATTAAGTGTGTATTCTAATGCATTTCCAAAAGTGCAATATAAAATTATATGTTTTAGTAGCTCAAATATCTGCATGGATAACTGATCTGATAAATCACCCTCTCATGTTTTTGAGACGCAAATTTAACATTTGTTAAAATCTCTACTGTAAAATAAATATGACGTAACTCTTTTAAGGAAAATAAGAGCTAATATCAGATTAAAGAAAACATTTAGGATGAAAGAAAAAAGAGAAGCAGTAAAGGGACGCGTGCAGGAGCGTGTCCAAATACTGAGTGTGTTTTCCAGGCAGAGGTGTGTTGTTGCATCTCTCTCCTTGCGGTTTATTACGGAGCAGAAGTTGTTAATTACCCCGATTCTTATTTCCTGTCCCCTCGCCCCCCACCACCCACCCATCCCACCCCACCCCACCCACCCACCCACCCCCACCACCCCCACTGTACTGCCTCCCAGATGAGGGGCTTTGAAGTGCAAAGTACTCTCTCCTCACTTTGAACTGTGAAAACAATACTCATGTGGTGGTTCTTACCTTCCCCATGTTACCTCATTTAAATAGACCTGGATACGGCTTCCACCCGTTTTCAAGGGAAAACTCATTTCCAGCAAAAGAGGTCCCTCTGTTTATTAAACAGCTGTTGAGATTGCCGGCAATCGTCCCTCGCAAAAAAAAACCCACCGACGTTTCATACGGTGCTGAATGGGTGGCCGTCGGAAAAACTGCAGCTTCCAGGAGCAACGCAGTGATCCAGATACTCGGTGCTCACACAAAGAGAGCTGTTTCCTCGTATGAAAACAACCACTTCTGCATTTTTACATTTCTACTTTATCTGCTGGATCAACAAACCTGAATTTACCTCGATTCATAAGGGGAGAAAAAAAATCGAAAATATTTTGCCTGTAAGTTCCCTTTTGGAGGAAGCAAAGACTAGTTTCTGATACATATTTAGCCTGAAGCTCTGCAAAACAATGCAGAATATGCTGGTGGCGACTCAGGCTTCTTTTTTTTCTTTTTTTTTTTATCGTGCCTGGGGGGCAGTTTAAAAGCTTTAGAACACTAAATTGTGCCAGCTGTCTTGGCCATCTGCACCCTGAAAGGGCAGCCATGGAGCAGAGCAGTCTTTGTACTGGTGTGGCCATATCAAAAAGCCAATTTTACAGCACTGTGTTGACTAAATGGCCCTCATGTGACAAATGTGGTCTAATGGATGAGAGAGGCACCATGTAAAAGCCTGCTGCTGGTTGTAGAACATTTCTTTTAACCATTCACCAATACAAGACGGGACAAGATGGGGCATAATTACCATGACACCGCATTTCATTGGAATGAAAACCAATGCCAACAGCTGGACCTTACAGTGCAAGTATTTGTTACCTCATTTAGCGGACAGGAAAGAGGCTCCTAAATGGGGTAACAAATAGTGGTGTAGTGTGAGTGTGTGTGTGTGTGTGTGTGTGTGTGTGTGTGTGTTCGCGCGCGTGTGTGTGTTTGTATGCATATGTTAATTAAGGGGGGGGGGGGGGCAGGCTAGGAGAGCATGTATACAAAGATAAAAAAAAAAAGTTATTTTGTTAAATCTGTTTTGTTAAATTTTGATAAAGTTTGTCTTGGAATAGCATCGTGGCAGATCTGGAGGCAGATCAAAGAAGAATAGCAATGTTTTACGTCACCTCTCAGTATTAACACTATTCCCTGTAATGGAAACCCTAAATATCTAAATATAATCTTATCTTACTATAAAGGAAGGAATCTGCCTAATCTCTGTGTCTGTCTGCCTGTCTGTCTGTTTGTTTGTCTGTCTGTCTGTCTGTCCTTCGATTGTCTCGACAACCATTCATCCGATCTACTTCACACTTGCCAGGTGTATTGCCTGGGGACCCATGGACTTGCAGTGTCGAATGTGGTGCGATTTGGACACGCCACACATGTAATATTAATAAATTTTGAATAAACAAGTAAACAGTAACTTACGTCTGCAGGCCCGTTCCGAACAGGCATGTTTTGAACAGGCGTGCAGTGTCGAATCTGGTGCAATTTTGACACGTGACACGTGTAATATTAATAAACTTCGGGAACAGCGAGCCGCTCGGCTCTGTGCAGCAGCGGGGCGGGGCTTCGCGAACAGCAGGCCCATCAGCTCCGGTGTTGCGCGTGGGCGTTCACGTAGCGTGTGTGCGGAAAGGATCTCCTGTGAGGAAATATATTGAGAGAAACTGTTCCTTTTTTGGTATCTATCCTATTGAAGCTAGAATCTCTCATTAAAACGAGATGTAGTATAGGTAGTATTGATACTCATTGATACGGTATCGATCTGCCCACGCCTACAATGCAGCCCGTACCGAACATGCATATTTTGAACGCGCTTGCATCGACTGAGATGCGAAGAGACATCTTGTGTACAGTGACTTTTAAGGTCTGATCATTTGGATTAGACGATTGGACAATTTCCCACTAATTAAAAAAATATGTATATATAAAAAAGAAAATAATCTGTATTTCCTATATTAGTCATCGACAGTTGAAGGATTTCATCTCATGAAAAGATGCTAATTGAAAAATATTTGTACATCTCGAATTGAAGATTTTCTTCTGTTGTAGTTTTTATCATTTTTATGCAATGGTTATTACAATTTCACCATGCAAATCAATTGTGTATGCTTGTGTTTTGGCTTTTAGCTGTTTATCGCCCGGATACACGTTATTTGAACATTTAACTGTGTTGAAATGCAGTGAAAACAAAGTAAGGCATCAACATTGATTGCACCATATGGTTGCAATATTTTCATCACATTAAAGGTATTTGCAGAACATTGATAAGTTCAAGATTACCAAGTGTTGTCTCAAGTGGGATACAGTGAGGAAATCGGACTTGACGCTCTGGTAATTCCCGCCCCTACTACAATTTACATCACTCGCTGTGTGGAAAAAAAAGTCAAGTAATTCCCTTATCTCCGGTCTATTAACATGTATGAAAAGCCCAAAATCTCCACCGTCGGGCCGACACAGACAGACAACATGCATCCGCACTTGTCAAAGAAAACTTTTATCAATACCAAGAGCACTTGAAGTTTGTTTGCATTTTGTTTTCCAGCACTCTTAACAACTTCAGAAGTCAGATCACAGGAGTATCTGATCAAAGCGCTTCGTGGTTAGTTCTGGAAACACAGGAGTGCTACGCCATGCTTTGATACTCCACATCAATATTTCAATTCAACAATCGCTTGACATGCACCCATACTCCCAAAGACGAAAGACGAAAGGAGAGAGCGAGACATCTAGGGGAGGCGCGGGGGGTGGGGGTGGGGATGGGGGTGGGGGGATTGGGGTTGTGGAAGTAGATATAAAGAAGCTAGATTGAAGAAATTGTACGCTCCCTTCCTCGCCCCCTCTATCAATGTTAGCCGAAAAGAACTACAGCGGCTCTATCGATTGAACCCTCGGCTTTTGACGGGAGAGCCATTCTACTGCGCCCATTTCGATCGACGTTAATCCGCGACAAATATGGAACGTTGGGCCCCCCCCCCCCCGAACCAGAAAACCAACGCTGGAGAGAGATTCGCGTTTCGGGGCCTTTTTTTTTTTTTTTCCCGCTCCGTGACAGACATGAGAACCCAAAGACACAGACCGAAAGTCTAAGCAGACGATATGTTTCAGGTTCCATCAAAGGAAGGTATCATGGGAACTCGGGGGAGAGAAGAAACACAGTCCATCTGCCCAAATGACACTTTCATGGTGCTTCTTAATCATTTCATCATCCTGAGTGGATGTGACACGCTTTGAAGGTTTGGGTCCATTAAATATGGAGTTTGATCTGAAAAAGAGTGTTGTGACAAACTGGCTTGGAAAAAAAAAAAAAGCCAGTAGCGAGACTGCTTATATCTGGGATGAGCTGCATTGTTCAACTTTTATACACCATCTTAGGACGTAGTTCTAGTTAATTGTAGTTAACATGTAGTGGACAATATATATGTATATATATATATATATATATATATATATATATATATATATATATATATATATATATAAGCATAATCACAATTTGACCACAATCACACTTTTATCACTTCCGGGAATCGAGCCGCGGAGTCAAGATAACAGCGCGAAACCGACAACAAGAAATGTGTTTTTTAACAGCCGCCGCGATTTTGATGCTTTATCAGTAGAAGCAGTATCCGTTATTAATTCTTTCCTCCGCGTGGCGCATCTATGTTAATTTGTTTCCCCACACAACATTTAAAAATTGATGACAACTAATTTAGTGGGGGAAATCAATTGTTTATTCATAGGGTTTGGTGTGTAGATTCCCTAAAAAGACTAATTCCCTACAATGGCTTGTCTGTATAACACCACGGTGTATGAATAATAAAAAATAAAAAAATAAAAATGCAAGGGCATAAAACAAAAGGAAAAAACAATGGGATTATCAATCACGGTGCGGCTGGAAACACACACTAATACATGGAGGAACAAAGGTAAATCATTAGCCGTAGAGCTCGACGGCGTCATCCCACAGCCATCAAGTCGACGTGGGTATTGTAGCAAACATGGACCCCCGCCACTTGATCTCGGAGCTTTGTTTTTCGTTGGCCCGGGGGGGAGATGGGAGCAACTGTCACGTCGATATCAACGTCTGAGCTCGCCCCCGGCGCGCCCGGAGGAGGCCCGGCCTCGGATGGAATGGGTATATACCGCGAGTTAACAAGACACTCGCGGCGTGAGACCAGGCCATTGACGATGCGCTCTCATCTCTGGTGTCGAGCCGGGCAGATTTTTTTTAACCCTGTCAATGCTGACGGGGGGTAATGAATACAATTCATCTCTGTAGCATCTGGAATGGAAGGAGGATTCACGTGGCCACGGGAACCACATCTTGGAATCGGTAATTCAGAAAAAAACTAAAAAAAACAAAAAAACCCAGCAGCTGAGATATAAGGGCTACATGTTCAGAGAGAGGTGCCGAACAGCCAGGGCGCTGGATTTTTTTTTTTGGTAAATGTATTCCGGCGACGCCGCTCCGTGTTAAGCCCCTCCGTCAGCCCGGCGTCTGTAATGTGAGGGGAAGTGTCACCCTGTCAGCGCCGTGCCAGCGATCAGCCCCGGCTGTTTGTGTGCGCGGCGAACGCGGCGCCGAGGAGGAGGGCAGAAAATGACACTTAAGACTCTTTCATCTAATCTGTGTGGCGTAATTTGCAACCCAGTCACTTTAATTGATGACTACTGATCAAATGCATGCTTTTGAAAATAAAATCTCTCGGATTGTTACCCCCTCCTCCCCCTCCCCCCCGCCGTCACCCCCACCCCTCCTCTTAACCTGCAAAAAGAATTCTTAATGAATCTGATTCCTCTCCTCTCTATGGGAGTTATGCTGGTTCTTTTTTTTTTTTTTTTTTTTTTTTTCCCGAGGGTTTGAACTTAAGGTTTATTGACCATTCGGTGCCCACCTCCAGAAGAAAGTAGAACATCTAAGTTATGATCTCGGAATATATGAAAAAAAAAATTGCTCGAACACACAGGCAAACTTGTGCGGAGTAGACTTTCAATGGCACAGCTAAACTCGCGGCGTATGCACCTGGGCTCTGTGCGCATTCCTTCCTCCGGAGATCTAACCTGAGCCTCAATGTCACTCAGGCAAATGGATAGTGACACGTCAAGCTTATCAGTGTCAACGCGCGGCTGCTCTGCGCAACTTTGATTCCGCACTTTTCCCACAGCTGAACAGAAGGCTGAGCTTTGCAAAACAAACCAACAAACAGAAAACCTGAAGAGTCTGATGAAAGAGTAAACAACATGGTCTGGTAACATGCCCCAAAACCATGACACTTCCTAAGTGGGTTACCATGCAGCGTAACCCAATTTAATATGGATGTCTGATCTCGGGAGCCACGCTGAGAACTCCGTCCCGGCGTCCGGGGGAAGCCGGGGCGCTATCCAAACACGGGCTCATAAAGATTGATCAGCCTTAGAAACGTGGGCCCCGAGAAATCAAATGGGGCCACAGTTAAAGCAGTTCATTATCAAGAAAAATGACATGGAGTCAATCTATTGATGTTGCTTAACTAATTGTAAAACAGGGACTCAAAAGCAGATGTTGCATTTCAAAGCAGCTGAGAGCAAGGAGACAGGTTATGATTTATGCTAAAATGTGTGGCTTCAAAGCATCCAACGCGCCTTCTAAACAAATTGAACAAGTCAAGCGCTATTCACCCAGGACCAGGAGGGAGCCCAGCGCAGAGATCAGAGGCGCACGGCTGCCGCTTGTAATATCCCTCACCGGAGGAGAGCTCCCTTTGGGGGGAGACAACACGGAGAGGCTACCAGAGAGGAGGAATTATGTACGAATGCAGCTGCAACACCTGTGCCGAAAAACACAACCCCCTCCCCTGCAAACTATCACCGTGATAGGGGGAGTGGAGAAGGGTGGGCAGCACCTGGAGACTTGACACCCTTTCTGTGGATGGCACTATTATTAAGGGAGGAGATCGGAGAGTCGGTGGAAGATACAGGGCTTATGTCAACACACTGATGCAATTTTAGTAAACATGTTTAAAGCAAGGCCATTTGTTGAGAAGAAGAGAGGAGGGGGTCGAAATGTTTTTTTTTTTTTTTATTGCTGTTAAAAGAGGGGGGGGAAAAAGCTCTAAAATGCTTCGTCTCATAGATTTAGTTTCCGAATAGAGGTTTTGAATGAAATTATTTCGTAAGGCCAAAATAATGAATTAGTGGATCAACTTACATTTTTTTTTGTCAAATCTTTATTCCTAATTAAGACATATTTTAAGACAAAAACAAAAATATAGATTTAACAAATCGAAGGGATTTTTTGGGATCCAATGACTCTAAGCCAGTGTTGTTTTTCTCTTTAGTTCTTCATGAACCTATGTGAGAATTTTTTTTAAATGAATCAAATTAAATGAATACTTTATTCTGTAAATAAGCTGCATCTATAGGTTGAAACAATAGATCACAGCAAAATAACAGACGCTACAGGATGGCGAACGTCTGGAAACACGGTTGATATGTCATCCATCATTTGATGATGCAGAGGTATCTTTTCACACTGATGTTGCCATACATGTAAAAAGACAGACTGCGCGGACTTAATACTCTCAGAAGTCATTTTTCCGTCTGTTTTCTTCTATTTGATGCAACCTAAATTGGGACGGGAGAAACGAATTGCTAAATTTTTAATTAACTTCATAACATCTGCACTTGTGCTTTGAGAGAGCAGCGAGCTTTCCTTTTAACCTATTCCAGCACATTTGCACACCAAGGTAAATCTTGATGCTGGCACTCTTACAGAAAGGAAGGGAAAAAAAAAAAATCAAAAATGGAAATGAACTCTCACTTATGTGTGCAGATCAAAGAAGCAGAATTATTCAACTTTTTGCCATTGCTTGATCTTCAAAAAAAAAAAAAGGAGGAAAAGTAGGGGAGAATCGAGATGGATGAATCAGTTTGAGTTAGAGGGTTCTTCAGTTGTTTTAGTCCCATTTTCTCATGGAGTGGATTTACTCGTATACATCCTCACTTTCATGTATCATACATCACTGAACAGTTACCGAGGGAGGCATATCCAAACATGTAATTTATTATTTGCCCTCGGGCCGTTCCTCCTAAACTAAATTACAATACGTGTAAAACACAATTCAGACAAAGGGGTACAGGCCTAGGGGCTCCCTTCAGATTTAAAAACCATAGCAATTTAAAATCTTATAAAAGTCATTGTGTCGTTTTTTTTTAAAGGCTTAGATATTTAAAAGAAAATAAAATGTCATTTATATTTATCAATGAAATTGTGGCTAATTATTCACAGAGCATCCACTCATTCTAATCTTTTGAGTGATAATGATCTTCATAATCAAGGTTAAACTACACATATCCTCGAGTATAATGTCAAAAAGAAAAAAATATGATCAAAATAACCACATAGAAAATTACAAGGTTATTGTAATATATTTTAATATTTAAAATCGAGTTTATTCAATGTGTATTCAAATTAATAGAATAAAACTGAAGACAACCATGCACCTTCCTATTTAATTTGTGACTATTTATAATACATAACATAATGAACTCTTCTCACTAGTTGTTTTACACAAACAGGAACTCATATGCACTTCATAATCCCCGCAGACTATTGAGCAATTGATTATGATTCTGTTTAAATATTTAGTTTGTGTGTCACATACGGCACTTAAGTTTAAATCAAAATATATTTATTTCTGGTGTGTTAGCATTGGGTCAGCACCATATTGACCTGACAAAGAGCAGCTGGCTCATGTGTCGCTACGGAAACAAGAGGCCTCATACAGTTCACTGCAAACTGAAGGTAGGTAGAAAACCTCTAAAAGATTTTTATTGACAGACAAGGCATGCTGTCACAGTCACTGTATGCAGTAATGTATATATATATATATAAAATTATATATATATATATATATATATATATATATATATATATATCACCTTATTTCATACAAATGTTGAGAGAGAGAGAGGGCATTCATCTGTATTACGTGCTTATTCTAAACAAATTTCTGTTAGCTTTGATAACCATCCCCTTCAACATTACAGTCCTTTCTGGTAGAACCTTGTGAAATAGGAGCAGCCAGTCCCCCCCGACGCCCGCCCCCCCACCTCCTGGTTGCAGGCACCTGCACAGGCCGCCCCTGACTGATTTGGGTGATATCACAGCAGAGCTCCTTCAACAAATCTGTCTTTGATATGGCACACACAATGGCATCTCTATAGGACGCCAGCTTACTTTTCCAATGTGTGTGATTGTGTTAGTCTTGGACTGTGTGTGTGTGTGCGTGCGTGTGTGTGTGTGTGTGTGTGACTTTTTTTTTTTTTTTTTCAAACAATGGAAAATAGTCCCAAGACCAGAACTAGGGAGTAATATAAAGTGAACACTTATTTAGAGATTTTATTGTAAAGTGGCTTTACCTCATCTCACCACAAGAGGGTACCACTCCCATGCCCTATCTGCATACACAGTTCAAGGATAACTCACACACTTGTACAGGCTATAATATTGTATTAAACTACATTTAAAACATAAAAAAATTTAAAATAGCCATGCATCTGCAAACTAGTAACGGTTTATTACATTTTAGATGAGCGAATGAATCAGATTAATTTATTTCAAATTAGGTGGATCACTTCTACACTGATAGTGGTAAGGAAGTCGGGGGGGGGGGGGGGGGTCAGTATAACTATTACTAAGAAAATCAAAACAACATCCTATACATCCCCTACTTGGCAGCTTTTGTAAAGGCATCACTCAGTGGGCCTTGTAATTTTAATGGACTTGATATAATAACATACAGACCTGCGCAGCTCAGGTTCCCCCCTTGAACCAAGGATGTTTTTCAGTTAGACAGCGTAGGTTCAGGTGGAGGCCATAAAAAAAACAAAAACAACTTGTGGCACTTTTTTGCATCTACCTGAGTCGGTGGAACTGTGAGAAATGGAAATATTGTAAGAAAGGGAAAAAACCCCGAAAACAAACAAAGGAAAACAAGACAACCTCAATGCAGCTAGCGAGACGAGGGAGGGCGTGTATGCGTGTGTGGGGGTTGGGGGTGGCTGGTCCCTTGGCTTTGTCTGCCTGTTGAGTGGGGCCATCAGATAACAGCCAGGACAATGGAGCTCCATTCTGAGGGCTCTCTTAAATGAGCAGGAAGTGTCGGTGAGCGGCCGAGCAGGGTCTTCTGGTGGGCTCCCTGGGGTCTGCTCAGCCCTGACGGAGCACGCCTCCGCTGAATGAGTTGGAGAGCCGGGAGGAAATGAGAAGGCCCGTGGCCACCCAGACGGAGCCACGGGCGCCCTTTGATGCTGCCCCGGCGAGCCACAGTGTTTGCGGGGTGGAGGCAAGGTGATGGAGAGGAGACATTGGGAAAAAAAAAGACAAGGAGAGGATAGGATGGACAAAGACAGAAGAGTGGCGGACGAAACGGGAAGAGAAACGCAGAAAAAGAAATGAGAGGAAAAAGGAGCTTGCGTTTTTTTGTTTTTTTTCTCCTGTGAAACACCGTGTGGAAAGGCAGACAAAGCCCTGGATAGTCATTCAAAAAGAGCTTCAAATGCTTATACAAAGAATAAATGATGTGCAGTCTCGCATAAGCCCCCTTTACTATTTAATTTCCATCATCTGCTTGTGCATGTCTCGAGAAGGACTTGACAATGACGGTTGCAAATGTGGGCGACCGTCAACCATCTTGTGCAGTCTGATTGCCTCATTGTCAACCAGCATGGCATACCTCGCCATCCATAGAGAAATCTATTGATCAATCTCAAAATATATACCACCCAATTATAAAAACGATTGACATTTGGCAACCATTTGTCAGTCTTGGCAGCCAAAAGCCGATTTACTTCTGTGAGTTTGTGTTGTCCCACGAATACATGTGCCTGTTTCAGCACAAGGCGTTCTGCGCCGGGATCCACGTCGGCCTGTCCTGCATTTTCCCGCTGCCAGTCTGGTACGTGCTGAGAAGTGGGTCTGCTGGTGAGGTTAGCAGCCAGAAACACTTCCGTAACAGTCAGATCCTTGACTAGATAGATCAGCGAGCAGACTGGGGGCGGCGGGGGGGGGGGGGATTCCAAGGTTTATACAGCAGACTTTCTAAAGGCTCATCTAGGCTGGCCAGGCTGCACACAGGAAAGGCCTACATGACAATATGACTGAGTGATGGATGTGTTTATAGAGATTAAATGGGAAATATGTATAGAACAATGCCTTGTGCATTTCACTCTTTTACATTTCGACAGAGAATATATAGAATTGGTCAGGGGTTCAAAATTGGGTACACAGTATAGATCTAGTGAGTAGAGACAGTACTGTACTAGTACAACCATATAACACAACTTGCTTAGGCAGAGAAAATGAATGAATGGACAAGGCAGAACATTCTGGATTTTTGAAATTCAGTATATAATGTGATACAGTATGAGACTTAGTGGTAATTTACAAGGTTAAACAATTTTGCTGATGGAACTGATTATTGTCCTTATGTTTTAGCTCTGATCCACACTTGGGCGGTGAGACCTGTGACCTGTGCTTTTAAGGTGAGCCTTGCTGCACCGCTGACTCTCAAGAGTCCACTCCACAAAAAGTCTCACGCACAAAACTTAATCGTCAGAGGCTCTATAATAAACCAACACAAAGCCCTGGTGGCCAAAGCTAGAATATTGGTGGTGTGCAGTGAAAACTATTCAGTACTACGCAGTACAACACCCTTCAGAGAAAGCTCATTTTAAACAAACAGCCTTTCTTTCATGTATTGTATCTTAGTCTCTTATATTTGCTCCATATGCTTGTTATTGTTCTATTCTTGGTGCATTGCTTTAATCCCAGAAGAGAATAATCTCTGATAAGGCAATGTATATTAGGGAGGGTGCCTTTATAAGTCTCCAAATGACAATTTGTGGAAATTTTGTTGTTCCCCAGTTGTTCTGAATGCTGGGGACCTGCAGTTAAAAGTGAAAATAGTGTTGATGGAGTGAAGGGGAGGCAGACAATGCAGCAGCAGCTCTTACAATGAGGTTCAAGGCTGTGTCCCCATTGTGCGCTGGAGCTGCACAATGCTCTGGCACAGTCTAGGAAATAACACATCCCACCACCAGACTCCGCAGACAACTGCCTCCCCCCCTTCGGAGAGCACGGGCAAAGCAGCTCCCCCTGCGCGCTCGAAAGCAACCTTGCCGCTTCCAAATTGAGACGAAACTCCACCCGCTCGCCGGCAGTTTGTCAGCGAAAGACAAGCTGAACGATGTCTGTGTGGCAAATACCTCCAACCTCCTCAGAAAATGAACGGATATGGTGATTCAGTGAGGAGAACTGCAGCTCACCCACAAAAATAAAAATACCCTGTTCAGGCTAGACACAGAGCAGAGGAGTGTTATGTTTTAAATCTGTGGCACCGTACCGGGATGTAAGTACAGCCAAGGCCAAAGGTGTCGAACAATCTGACCTTCTGTTCTCTTCAGAAGATATGCAAGACACGCTCAGAAAACGCCTTGACCTTTCCAGGATCTACTGCGGTTCTGTGCTCGCCGACATGGAGGAGCGGGAGAGAGGCGCAATATTAAAAGGACACATCCTCAACGAGGTAACGCAAAACAATTACATAATACAACGCCATCCGCTCCTTAGTCACATGCAAAAAGATAACACGACCAAGTGTGCCGTTTTCCTGTTTGAACAACAGGGCTTAAAAAGGACGCTAAGCAGGCCATCGTCTGTGTGGCTGCCTCATTGTGGTCGTAAAACACAATCATCAAGGATGCTTGGACACACACACCCTCCAGCGGTCCCTCTGGAGCCTGTGGACGTGAGCCAAGGAAAAGAAAGGGCAGCAGGGTGCTGCGCCGCCTCCCCCAAGACGGATGACACGGACGGATGATGAACGGACACGGCCGGCGTAGGTGTGGACAGGGTCAAGGGATGTTCACCGCCGCCGAACGCTCGCGGCAGACGCCTCTGCTTCAACACAAAAAAAACACAACACTTGTTCCAATTGAGGAACACGTTAAAAACGGAGGGAATGGTGAAAACACAGAAAACCGCCGTGTCTGACAAGCGGTTTACTGGAGAGGGGTGGGAAAAAGGGAGGAAGATTATTCACAGAACTTTGACAAGAAGTAATTAGATCGTAGCGGCTGTCTGGGGAAATCTAGACATGCTTAATTACAGATTCCTTCCCGCTTAGGAGGATTCTTTGCAGTGTAAGAAAAAAAAACTCCCTGAAGTTAGTTGAATATGCCTCACAGGCCACAGGACATGGTGGTATAACTAAATAATGGAGACCAACCTCCCATCATATAATGGTTGAAAGAACATCTTAATTCACTGGAATTGCTTTGCAGACACTCCAAGGAATGCTGTAATAAGGAACACACTGGTAAATTACAAACGGCAACATAATCGCAGGAATCAAGAGAGCATCATAAAATAAATGAGTAACGATGTCGAAGGCATCGAAAGCACGGTAAACAATGGATGATAAGTGACAGAGGGTGGAACGGGAAGGGAGAGGTGATGAGACCGAGACGCGAGGAGCCGCCCGCCGCCCGCCACCCACAGCCTCGCAGACAAGGTCGTTCCAAAAGAGCGTGCCATGGGGGGTCAGAACAAGCGTCCCATAGAGGAGATAATAAAGGAACAATAGGAGGAACTATAGTCCAAAAGATGACCGGAGCCTCTCCTTCGCACAAAACATCGGAGAGACCCTGTGAGAGCAGGTCATGCCTGAATGAGAGGGGTGGATGAGTTATTTTTATAATGTAATTAACACCGATGCAGCAGATAAAATGGGAACATAGTATATCTCGATAAACAAACTAAAGCTGGCTTCACGTCTTTGAGTTTGCGAAGGCCTCAACATAGTGTTACACGATAACCACATCTAAACATTTATAGAAGGCAAATGTTTGTTTCAATGAGTGGGAGCCTTTTGTTGCGCAGACGTTCACTTCGATTGGCTCCCGCACGCCACTTTAACTCTCGTGGATCGGGGTGCCACGCTGGAATGCAGACTTCCGTTTGGGTTTTTAAGGACTTTTTAAGGACTTGTCTGTGTCATGCAGGAGAAGGGCTACATGTACGTCTAGCTTTAGGGTTAAGGTTCCATATCCTTTTCCACTCAACGCATTGTTCCCCTTTTGCCGCAGATTAATATCTTGTTTAAACAGCCACCAGACACACCACGCCGTCGGTGTGTTCATAAATCCTCCGGAGCTGATCAACACAATGGCCCGCATTCTTGTAAAAGGCAGCCGCTCGTATCACCCCATTTATATCACTGCGTCTCCAGCCGACTGGAGACACATGAATTCTAGGAATTTTAAGACTGTAATGGAAACAACGCCGAGTATCTTCTTTATTTCATTAAGTCAAACCGTGAGTGAATCAACGGCCCCTCACACCTTGGAACCTGTCCAGCCAACGCTGCGTTACTACAGATGACCTCCCACCTACCCTCCCCTGCTTCGCTCCAACCGCATATTGAGCAATGACGGAATAACAACAACGCGGGCAAAAGGTCATAGAGGACTTTATAATTCATATACTGCAGCATCAAACTCCAGCAAGACCTCACAGGTGGAATTGCCAAACACCTTGTGCTGCGGTTGGATTACGGTGAGGGATTCATCGCAGGGACTTGACGAACAAACGGTCACGTCGGGGCCAGGACATTAACATGTATGAAATGGACAGTTTTCTAGCTCTTGATTGAACCTTTTGAACATTCAAAATCTTGCGACAAATGAAGCTCTGGTCCATCGGTAGCGAACCCGTCCCACTCATTATTTGACAAAACACTCTTTCATGTGCGCCCCGATGACTATTTTAAGACGTGGTTGAAGGTCTGTGTGTGTGCGCGCGTGCATATTCATTACCGACGCAGCCAGTCAAAGGCTCCCTTGGGCTAATAATGTTGTAATTAATCAACGATATTCTGCCAGAATAGCTTGAATTGGGGCAACAAAAAGCCAAGGCAAGTATAAGACAACAAAGCAGCGGTTTCTTGCTCTTCAATAAGCCCGTGCTTATCTGTCCCTTATCGTGGGGGGAAAATATGGTAAAACGTGTAAGTTCACACATAGAATGAATATAGGTTATGGAAAAAATGACTCTAAAACTATCATCTGGACCAGATGGACTCCTTCTAAAGCCACCGGGCGGTGGCTTGTTACAATGGTTGGAATACTGCAGCGGGACATGTGCTTTTACACGTAGCCTTTGCCACACGGAATGGGAGAGGTTCATTCAAAAAATACAAAATCTCCATTTCCATTGTTACACTGTTTGTATTAACTCAAGTCAATCCGAACCTCTCCTCAGATTCTAATCTCCGTTCGTTTTAATTGAGTCCTACAACCATGACACAAAAGGATCTCACACAGCTGCCAGCAGAGCCGGTTTGCAACACGTTTCACACAATGACGCAAAGAACTGACCGTAATCGTTGCAATCGTTCCTCAAAACAAGCTTCCATTTTGGTGATATGACGTACGAGTACAGACTTGGAGACCCGCTTATAGAAACAATATCGCATAATAAACTGTATTATTATTTTTTTTTAATTCAGCTAAAAACCTCCCATCCTTTATCCAGCAACTTTTTCCCCCCCTATTCACTTCAGACAAAGACAGAATCCTGCCACACAATCTGTGATCAGAGTCAAGGTGGAGTTTGATCCTTGAACCAAGCTGCCATGTGTGATTGAGTTTCACCAGGCTCTCCTGGGTGGAAGAGTCCCTTACCTGCTTTAAACACCCAGCCATTACATCCAGGAAATGAACAACCTGTAATACCGCTGACAGATACGGGGGTCTGGTGTTCCACCCCAAACCCGCCGACAATACTACTTTGATCCGGCCTGGCTTTTCACAGTGCTATACATTGTGTAAGTCGTACCTCCCTGCTTGTAGCTCCTTTGTAGTTCTCCGGTGACTCGACAGAAGGGAGGGTCCCTCCATAGCCGGGGCTGAGCTGTGGAGGTGCGGCAGGGAAGGGGGTCGGGATGGTAGTTACTGAAAAGTGGTAATTAGTTAATTACTCACTGGGACCGTCTCACGGACGCCGATTACACCCGATTTTAGACCAAATCCCACTTTTAATGAAAGTGACTCGATGAAATGGCCTTGCTCAGCCATGGTTTAAAATAGTCTCTCAGATGCTCTAATCTTCCAGATGAGGGCTAATCTAGGTCAAAGTGAAGTGTTTGAATTAAACCTGGCCGGAGGCAGGTTTATCTTTGGATTCATGGACGTGGGCCTCCAGGTCGACATAGACAACAGAGAAACTTGATTATCTGGAATTATTTTGATGGTGATGAAGGACCACCACCAACACCAGACAGGATGTTGGTGTCGTGCCATGTTGTAGACATCAGCTGACCAGTCTTGAAGTAGGACTTCCTTGTCCACAACTAATTCATCTTCATTTTAATGTAAGCAACGTTCCAGACAGGCATTTTTAAATTCTGTATTTATTTAAGTAGGATTAGCTTAGTGCTCTAAAAATGGCGACCAGTCCATAGCAACCGTCAAACTTCCCTCTAAACAACGCATGGTCTGGTAACCATGGTTCTATTGCACATCCTCCACAACATACCTGGCTTTAGAATCGCTGGATTATTAGAACCAAGCCAAGTTTGTTTGAGTGGGGGCCTGCAGCAGCTTGATCGTTCAGTTTATTTTCGGCTAAAATTATACAATGTAAAAAAAAAAAAGTATTATTGTGAATTATGACTTTAGTGTTTTCAGTGGGTGCTTGTTGTGAAGATTAGCTTTTCTCGCAGAGGAGAGAGAGCTTTCTCGACAGGACTCTGATTGCACTTGGCTAAATAAGTTTTAAACCCCTCACCAAACCTAAGTACGTAGATAATTAGAGTAATATAGTTGATTATTACGTTTATCGGCCACACCGATCGGAGTGACGTAAACTTGGCGTTAAGCGCAAACAGGAAGCAAGAGTGTCGCCCCCCCCCCCGATAATTGAATGGTAAAATATGAAAATAACAACATTAACTAGTAACGGCCCCTTTTAAATGTCCCGTAACTGCAATTTAGTCACTCAAGTTTGAAAAACATAACTTGACATTATTAGTTACTGCAACACAACAACGGTGGAAAGTAACGGCGTACACGTTCTTCGTTACTGTTCTTTTAGCGCACATTTTCAAGTATCTGCATTTACCGTAGTTAAAAAAAAAACAAAACAGGATTTATATTCATATATCTGAAGTATGTCTCGTACAATTATTTAGTAAATTGTAATCAGGATGCCTATCGCATATGGAGTAGGTACCCTAACCCTGTATGACCTGTTACAGGCTCTGTTATCTCAGGACTTTTGGATATTTTTCAGCTGTTTCTTTTTTGTTAACTTCAAGATTTATAGCATATTGACATTTTTCAAAAAAAAAAAAAAAAAAAGTATGTTCTTTTTACTTAATTGTTATTGCCTGTTGTTTTCATGGGTGCTTCTGTAAACACCACCATAAAGTAGCTCTCTATCAGTCATTTAAGAAGAAGAAGAAGAAGAAACAAAAAACATTCACCGAAGGGAAAATGTCGATGTGGTGCTTTCCCTGTTTCTAGACTCATTTTGCGTCAGGGCGTTTGTGCTTTTTACTTGAAGATGAAGAGCTCCGAGTGTCTCCTCCAGCGACAGGGCAAGCGACGCGGAAGACGGTTCGCAGTAGGACCCTGAGGGAATAACGCCGCCGGGCTCCCGGAATGGACAAGCGCACCTTTATGGAGCCGCTGCCCGGAGGAGATGGGGAAAGAACCTCCCGGAGCAGTTCAACACAATGACAAAAAAGGTGAAACTTTGAGCCATGTTATTGGCTGAAAAGGAGCCGGACAGGAAAACACCATGGCTCCCAGTGCCAGGGCGCCCTCCTCTATATATGGAATCAAATAGACAGCGACCTTTTGGTGCTGGACTGGAGCTCGGAGGACCGGGAAGATAAATAATACCGCCGGTCATTATCTGGGTCCGAGATGAGCTCTTCGGTGGCGGTGTACAGGAACGTTTACACCGAGGACAGGTTCAAGCAGACGTATGGCTCCGAGGAGAAAACGGGTGGAGGCGCAGGGCTCGGCCGGAGGCTGGCGGAGCGGTGCAGGTGCTCTCGCCGGGCTTGGCTTCACCTGTTGGGGGAGAGGGTTCCCATCCTCACCTGGCTGCCCAGGTACAGGCTGAAGAAGTGGATTTTAGGAGACACCATAGCAGGGCTGACTGTGGGTATTCTGCACATTCCCCAAGGTGAGATGGGAAAATGATGCTCAACCTAATATGACGCAACATAATTAACAATAAAATACAATATACATTTATATATTTTTTACTTTACACGATTCTCGTCTTTACAGAATTTCGTTACTGTTCTAGACTATTGTTCTTACTATTGTTATACTATTTCTATTACTATTTTTTATACTTTTCTTAATATTTCAATATTATTTTTATTACTATTTACTTTCATGATGTTGTGGCTGACTTTATATAAGAATTTCACAGCCAGCAATATCTGATTCCATGCTGTTTTGTTGTGCGTATGACAATAATTTAAAAAACAACCATATTCCTTGAACCTTAATTGGGGGAAAATATGTTGTGGATATATTTTTTGACGCTATTTTATAAAATGATTTTATATAATCACTGGTGTGTTTATATGCTACAATGCTGTGGCCTGGAGACGTCTTTTATTATTACTTAACTGAATTATAATATGCACTCTTAAGTGATGACAACACTGTGCACTTGGGACACAAGCAAAAGTTGGCTAAACATTCCCGACATAAACACACATAATAAACAGACATAAACACACATAAACACACATAATAAACAGACATAAACACACATAATAAACACATGACCTGTTGTCAACCTGTCTTCATATCTGACCCCGTACAGGTATGGCCTTTGCTTTACTAACATCTGTAGCACCGATATTTGGCCTGTACACCTCCTTCTTCCCTGTGGTCCTGTATATGATGTTTGGCACAGGCCGCCATGTTTCCACAGGTAGGAACCACTGCATATTTTTACATCAACTATTCATGATCTCTCTACCGGGAGCCTTTGTTATCCTTCCTCTTGTTTGTTTGCGCTGCTGATGACGTGACGTGTCTCAGGTACCTTCGCTGTGGTGAGTCTGATGACAGGCTCCGTGGTGGAGCAGCTGGTACCGACTCCTCTGGAGCCAAACTCCAGCATCTCAGAGGCTGCGGACTTCGAGGCCCAGAGGATCGGAGTGGCCTCCGCTGTGGCACTTCTCTCAGGAATTATTATGGTATGGCCAATAGAGATGGTGGCAAATCAATAGAGCTGGATATTGATTTTTATTGTTACTAAACAATACTATTGTTGATAAAATGTCCTTTATCTTTCTTATGCAGATATACAGAGTTTACAATCAAGTATGCTTTAAAATTATATTTTAAAATTCTTATTGAGCACTGATGCTGATGAGATCCACTACTTTAGCTGAAATTTGGCATTGAATGCCACAGAAGTTTTTGATTCTTGATATAATTTATTTGGTTTTTGTCAATACCATAAAATGAGTGAATTTACACACCCAGCCCCGCCAATGAACTTGATGACAAACATTCACATTAATAGATCAGTGTTTCTCTCTAGTTTGCTTAAAATTGCATTACACTTCATTCCCAGATAGATAGATAGATAGATAGATAGATAGATTGATAGATAGATAGATATGCATTCCCACGATGCATTGTGACTTAACCCTGTATCAACCCTTTGTGCCCCAGCTCTGCATGTTTGCGCTCCAGCTGGGCTTCCTCTCCACCTACCTGTCGGAGCCAATCGTCAAGGCATTCACCAGCGCCGCGGCCTTTCACGTCACCGTATCACAGCTGCAAAGCATGCTGGGACTGCGACTTCCCCACCACACGGGGACCTTCTCGCTTTTCAAGGTACACAGCGCTGCATCAAATCCAAGCGGGCCATGGGAGGGGGGGTCTGTAAAGGAATTTGTTAGCACAGTTATTATCAGAATGTACTGGTAATTTCACATGATATCGCGATATCTGTAACTATCCAAACATGTCCAAACATCCATGTTAAATAAATACTGCGGTTGATTTATTTCAATTGTATGGTGAGGTAAAGTATGACAAAACTTGTTTTGAGATAAAGCTCCCTCAATTATTTTTAATTTCATTTTAATTTCATTTTAAATGTTTACGTTTTATGTCCTTATTATCATGAATTTTGAATACAAAATTGTGTATGATGATACAATATGCCTTTCACTATTGAGAGGACACTAGTCTATTGATTTATTATCCAATTTCTGTTCTCTATTTGAAAACAGTACTACTGACATAAGCGAAAACTCATAAAGCTAAATATCAATACAATACAATATTTAACATTAAAATAAACTATCTGCATGCTGCATCTTGCCGTGTTGCAGACACTAGCGTCTGTGATGGAGAACCTGCCTCATACCAACATGGCTGAACTACTCATCTCGCTGGCGTGTCTGGCCATCCTGGTTCCTGTCAAGGAGATAAACACACGCTACCGCAGTCGCCTGCGGACTCCCATTCCTGTGGAGATTCTCACGGTTGTAATCACGTTCTTTCTACTTTCTACTACACAACAAGCCATTGTGAATCCTGTGTGAGTCATAGATGTAACTAAGTAATCCATTATTATCATTATTAGTAACAGCATTATTGTATTTGTGCATTTCAGGTGATTATAGCTACTGGAGTGGCTTACGCCTCCTCTCTGGACTCCGCCTACGGCATTCAGATAGTCGGCCATATCCCTGCCGGGTAAGTCTTTTTTATTTCGCTGATGGCCCAATGTGATTTTTCTGTAGCTTGACTATGATTTTGGAATCCTCAGCTTCCCAAGTCCCCGAATGCCTGCCTTGCACACATTCCCTGACATCGCCGGAGACACGGTGGCCATAACCTTCGTAGGCTACGCTGTGTCAGTGTCGCTGGCCATGATCTACGCCGATAAACACAGCTACTCCATACATCCCAACCAGGTAAGGCCATGTAGAAATCCAGCTCATTTTTTTACCAATTCCAATGTATTTTTTTTTATTCCATCAATCGTATATGATATGATATGATTTAAAAAAAACACCAAAAATCATTTAAATAAAGCACTATTAAAAAGAGTTCTCTCAGCTATATTATATAGTAGATGCACAATGTAGAACTTTTCAGTGGGCTACATTTTCCGAGACCAAGAGTGTGTCCCTGTAACCATAGCAACTCACTCTCCCGATCCTGTCCCCCAGCCTGACAGCACAGGAGAAGTGGAGACACTTTGCTGACACAAAAGCTGACCCTCTTCGTAGCATGCATGCAAATAAATGTCAATTTGACAAATTTATATATTTCAATTTACAAGTGTCAACTGATCAAAATGCGCGACTGTCGCGCAAAAATGGGGACGTTTGGTCAATCATCGAGTGATGTGGACGATGCTGGGGTGGAAAGTTACATAACAGCTATATAATCTAACATATAATGTTCAATATATCAAAAACCATAGGGGTAAAAATTATAATTGTTATGCCACAAATCAGTACAAATGGCAATGATTTTATTCAAATTCTCATCACATGGGGTGCCAATCCACGGAGGTTTGTACGTGTACTTAACTATGCTGTTGTCACGGGGCGCCCCAGTGACCCACCGGGTTCAATTCCGGCACGAGGCCATTTGCACCATGTCATCCCCTCTCTCTGTGCCCCCTGCCTTCCCTTTCTCCCCACACGGTCACTATTGAATAAAGCATGAAAATGCCCCCCAAAAAAAAAAAATGCCGTTCTTAGATCGAACGTCGGCGAGTCGGAATGACTGGATCGCAAGACTTGACTTTTTTTTTTAAAAAGTCAAAAAGCCAAAAGGTTTGAGAACCAGTGATTTTGACCTTTTTCACATCAAGGACCCTCGGTTGGATACGCATTAGGCCACGTAACCCATTTGATACGGTTTTGTCTCTGGGACCTGAATCTGAGAAGATTTATGGTGTTAGATATAATTAAGTCTAAACTTCCATGACTGTCTATACTATATTTGGGCAGATAACAGTGAAAATAGGCTCAAAACAGTCATTATTACACGTCTTCTCGCAGTGCTAACGTTTTGTAAATGAAATAATGGTGAAATTAAACTATTAGTCATTTTGCTGGGGACCCCTTGGAACCTCTTCAAGGACCCCTGGAGGTCCCCGGGGCCCACGTTGATAACCACTGACGTATTCATGTATAATGTATAATAAAGAAGTCATTTGGGATGTGTGCTTGTCATGAACAACCACACGTCTGACCTTTGTTTTTTTCTGTCCCTAGGAGCTGCTGGCACATGGCATCTCCAACACCGTGTCCTCTCTCTTCACTTGTTTCCCGAGCTCAGCGACTCTGGCCACCACGAACATCCTGGAAACTGCCGGGGGATTCACACAGGTACTGTGCTCATGGCTTAAGAGGGTAGAGTTGTGGTTTTTTTTTAACCCCCCCCCCCCCCCCCCCCCTTTAAAACACATTTGCACTTACATTTGTGAACTCTGTCACTTTTAGAGAATCAGAATCATAGGGACATCCGCTGTCACATTTAATCATTTATGAGCAATGTCCTCACAAAAAAAAAGGTCTTGAGCTATAACTATATTCGTACCAAAAAGTAATTGTTGCATCTCATCAAACGTTACTTTCATGTTTGGAAATCTCGGAGCCCTTTCAAGTGTAGGGTGAGTTATGCAGTATGAATGTTTGTTTGTAATTTGATTTCCTGTTCGTGGAGCTGCAAACAAAACCCATCCATCGCTTCAAAGGAATCCCATTCACGTGTCCGGGCGGCGTTATTTGTTCATAATAAGCACTGTACAGCCAAGCAACACAGTGAAGTCACAGTAAATACCTCTCCGGTGTTGTTGCGATAATCCGCAAAAAGGAAAAAAAATGATGCGTTAAAATAATAGTTAAGGGTGTTTTTTTTGTTTTTTTGTTTGTTTCTCCTGCAGCTTTCTGGGTTATTCACCAGTCTGGTGGTTCTGATCGTCCTCCTGCTGATTGGACCTCTGTTCTACTTCCTCCCAAAGGTGCGGTGTGTATGTGTGTGCACGTAGAATGTGTTTCAGTTACACGAAGGAAAGAAAGAACGCAAGCGACTGAGTGGAGGGAGGACAAAGAGAGGGAAAGTTGAAGGCATCCTTCCGTGTCTCTCCAGGCGGTTCTGGCGTGCATCAACGTCACGAGCCTTCGACAGATGTTCCTGCAGTTCCAGGACCTACCCGACCTGTGGAGAATCAGCAGGATCGACTTTGTAAGAACGCTGATTGATACACACATTTTGAACAAGCATGCTTGCTTTCTGTGAATCAGAGAAAGAAACAAATCAGAACACAAAAACTCATTACCAGACAAAAAACGACTCCAAATTGCTAAAAATTATTATTAAATATTATATAAGCAAACCCTTTTATGATTATACAAAAAATGCATTGAAATAAACGTACATGTAAATTTCTCTTTTGAATTATTATTTTTATTATTTATTATTATGATCCGATAGTCTTTTCTTTTAAGATTCAATATACAAAAATACATTTTTTTCATGCATTTATTAGCTGGTAGGACCTCGCAATCCTTGCAACGCACATATTATCATCATCGCATTGCAGCATTTTACATTATTCACATTCAATTCTTTCAGTGATGGTGGTCCATTTTGTCTGAATTGGTTCTATGTTCAAACTACATAAAACCAGCTCATCATAGATATTATTACAGTTTATATTTGAACTAACACCTGTGCGGGTTTTTAAACCGATATTTGACCGTTTGGGAACCTGTGCCTCAGATCGTCCTTCATCTCTGGCGCCCCCTTGTGAGGGCCTGGCATCCCAGATTGGAAATCCCTGTATCAGATGATATTCATTGGGTTTAAAGCCAATAAGGTTCAGGCTTGGACGTAGGTCTGTTATATTGTGAACTGAAAAATTACGATTAGTGCAGTGTAATTACATTTTCCTATACCCTATATCCGATCGGATATTTTGGCAGAACCTAACCAAAATGAACCAGAACTCTCTCTGTGCAGATGGTGTGGGTGGTGACCTGGCTGTCCGTGGTGGTTCTCAACGTGGATCTAGGTCTTGCCATCGGGGTGGTGTTCTCCATGATGACTGTAATCTGCCGCACACAGACGTACGCTTTCCCTTCATACAAATAATATTGTGGTCATTATATAAGAAATTGCCTTTACCTTTGGATATACAGGATGTGAATTCTCGCCTCTCAGATTTCACATCCATTCTTACAGTTTATGAGAAAAAATATAATTGAATATGTCTCGGACTAATTACGGTGTGTACTGTCTTATCTGAATTACAACAGAGCTGGTTGTTCAGTGCTTGGCCGGGCCAGCAACACAGAGATCTACAGACCGATGGAGAACCACAGCAAGGTGACCATATATACTGTGTGTGTATATGTGTATATATATATATATATATATGTATATATATATATATATGTATAATCAGCTTTACATAGAAACACTCCTATATACTATAATTTTCCCCACTTCATTTACACAATAAATATAAAAATCCAAACTCACAAGTCCAGTACAGGATGCCTTCCATCCTGCTTCTCAGTCTTTCAAAGCCCAGGCAACATGAATGAATCCAGTTGTGGGCCTGGGTAGGGAAGCTTGCTGCTTCTATTTTCTCCTTTTACTGTAAAGTGCATTCAGACAGCGGCGCGATACGGCACTTTCAACAACTCCCGCCTCGTCCCCTCAGTGCTACGAGGTTCCCGGAGTGAAGATCCTGACGTACAACGGGCCCATCTACTACGGAAACCGCAGCTTCTTCCGGGAGGAGATGAGCCGGCTGCTGGGCCTGACGCCAGAGAGGATCCGCGCTCTGGAGAAGGCCCAGAAGGCGGCGGAGAAGAGGGAGAGGGAGACCACCGTCAGCACCGTGGTGCGGGCTGCTGCACCGAAAAAAGAAAACAACCATATACGTTTCATTCTGTTACCGGTTTATGTCATTGGTTTTTTTTGTTTGTTTTTTTTCCCTCACCCTTCAGGAGAGAGGCGTCGCAAACACGTCGTTCTCATCGGAAAACGAGTTCTTGAAATCTGGTAAAGCCTTGAAAGAAAGGGTGACTTTTCAAGGATTATGTTGAATTTGCATCCAATTAATAAATCAATAATATTCTTCCATATATTGTTAAATGGGATGATTTGAATTGATTAAAGGGATTTTATGGCAGTGGAAAGTTGGGAAATGCTAATTGTTTAAGATATGTGATGCAATATATGTGATGCAATAGTATGTTAAATCGTACTTTTTTTTTTCAAGTTCTTTTCATCATTTAATTTCTCTTTCTTAATAAGCAGAAACGTCTGAGAGCGGGATCCAGGCCGTGCTCATTGACTGCAGCAGTGTGATCTTCGTTGACGTCGCAGGAGCCCGACTCTTCATACAGGTGGGTTTCGGTTTGACATGTGCTGAGGTTTGAACAGCCGAAAACGAAAGAGGCTTTTCCCGCCGTGCGGTTCTTGATTGATTGTTTTATTCTGGCTTTTTCAGATGTGTATTGAGTGCCAGAAAGTGGGGGTACGCATTTATTTAGCGCACTGCAACGGTAAGGCTGAATTCCAATATCCGCCTCCATAACTTACTATGAGCATCAATATAAGTGATTGTTTTATTGGTAAGAGGGGCAGTTCATTTACATTATTGTGTATATTATGATAATCATTCATCTCTTTTCATTTAGAAAGTGTCTTAAAGATACTCACGTCCAGCGGCCTTATGAACTACGTGAACCCACAGCATATTTTTGTGACGGTCCACGACGCTGTGGTCCACATTCAGCAGCAGAAGGTAGCTTCCGCAACACGCACGTGACACTTTTTGCCCGACCTTCAACGCGATAACATCAGTTACGTGATTTGAAAGCAACGAAAGTTCGGTTTTCTTTTTTCCTCCGCCGCAGGAAAAGCCTCCGGAGACCACCACGACGGTGTGGGTGTGAGACCGACGACGGGTCGCGGGTCACCGATCGAAACCCTGCGTGTGGGACAGGCCCACTCCGACGCAGTGTGTTGCCGCTGCGTGCCAAGAAAGACCAAATATATGTACATTATATCTCATTCCAACCAAAGACACCGCACCTCCTGATATCACTAATTAGCACACCTTACACCAGATGGAGAATGAATTAATGACATCACCTGGGGAACGTCCCGAATCCCTTAAGTTGCCGCTGCCGCCGTCGCTCCACCACTACCCTGCTCTGGATGTTTCCGGACCCGGGAGGCCATTTTCACGTTACTGTTCCAAACTCTACGGCAGATGAGAGAAGCTGTTTGAGCCGATGAAGCCTCTTTGGGGTGCGGGGGTACGCTGGTGATCTTCCAGGGGAATGCGTTTCAAGATTTTCGTGTGACGTCACTGGACTGGCGGCCAAAAAGAAAGAACATTCGTGTGCCAACCCCCCCAACGTTCCAGAATGGAGACGTCCGCTCACAAATGGTCACAAGTGAGCGGATTGCAACGGTGCAATCGAGAACGTCGCATTTAACGACCCCAAAGCAGATCAACTGTCCCATGTCAGTGGCACTCTTCTCCTCCCAGGCCGAGGGAGAGTCGGTAGCGTTGAGTTTGGTTGGACCTTGCCGACACTTGCCATCTTATTGGGCTCCACCGCTCTACTGTGCGGAGCCTCTAGTGCGCCGAGGCCATCCCCAGGACTTCCCACGCCAGCCGCACGGGATTGTCCCCCATGTTGAGTTTATAACAACATGTCAGATGTGTTAAAATGCACCTCAGATATATTGGAACACTACATCTGACACCCGAAAGGAAATCGTCGCCTATTAGGAAAGGTTTAATGATTAAATCCTACCACACTCACACACACACTAGTTTCTCTTTTGTATAGAAGTCAACCTTTCACAGCTATGGCTGGCAGTTACTGAAATTAAAATGTAAGTTACAGATATGAATTATTTTTATATATTTTTATCGATCCATAACTTTAATTGTTCAGTTTTAAATTGCAATTTTCATATTTATTTTGTGCAACTCATATTGCAATATAAAATAGAAAAATACATTATTAAATGCACTGAAATAAAAACTTTCTTAAGATTATGTATGTTTGTATCAGCTGGTATATTTGCCGACATAAGCATCTCACTTATCTGTAACGTTGCTTGTAAATGTCAGATAGTTATTGACTGATATTGGGTCTACTCGAAAAAAAATGCAAATCATATTTTCTGAGGTTTGTTTTGTGGACAATAAAATCTACTTTCTAAATATTGTAATTATCTTTGTCTCATAATTATTAATTACCAATTTACCATAAAGGGGAAAGAAAAATTATATGCATGTATTCAGCAAATAATTGTCAGGTCATTGTGTGTCAGCAGCATATATCGTGCATATAACACCAAAAAATGAAAAACACACCAGCCTGCTGTTTGTTTTCACACAGATACATAATATAATGTGAGATACCAGTTAAAATGCAATAAACTCACGTCATTTCGATAACCCCATCTACAATAACATCGCCACCAAGGGATACATGTGTGCTGTATTGAGATGTGTTCTCTAAATAGACGTATCCTTCCAAAAACTCATCTCACATCGTATCCTTTCAAACACCCAGAAGGGATATTGACACAGTTGGGTCTTTGTCATTGAATGAGTGGAAACTATGGAAGTGTGTGTTTTCCAGCTCCATCCCACTGCCCTCTGCCGTCGAGCCGTAGAAGTCTTCATTCCCAGGATGCTTTGTTCCTTATCATCACGTTACCTTGACCTGATAAAACTAGATGTAGTGTGAGTTCAAAATCAGGGCAAATAAAAGCACAAACTAATTATTTGCTTGCTTGATGTCGGACAGCCAAGTTATTAATTTTTTCCTGTGCATATTTCAAAGAGGCCTCCAGACACCGTGGGCCTTTTGGGTTTTCTCTTTAAAGCTCAAGCTGATCTATCTTACTAATTGGCAGGAAGTAGTCCACTTCAATTAGAGCATGGTACACAGGGCTCTGGCCAAATGTTTACCAAGAACCAGCCAGAAAAACTGCATACATATAACACACACACACACACACACACACACACACACACACACACGACATACTTTTTTCTATAAAAATACAAGACAGGTTGAACTTAACAAAAGAAAAAAGAAAAGACAACAAATATAACGTTTTTCCACCAAAAGCCAGATTTGAACATTGGAAATCATTTTTTGTGGATAAATTGATATATAAACTATTTTTTGCTAGCAAGCAATTAATACACAGGATTACCAACCACCCTTAAATTAGTTAGAATGAATAATAAAGTGTAAGACAGCGGAATAATGACAGACAGCGGAATAATGGATATTTAGTACAGTAAATATTTAGCATGTGCTTAACTATTATTTTTATAACTGCTTATCAGTCCTACTTATTATTATTATTATTTTTATTATTCTGTCAAATTAGTGCGCGACTATTTAGTGGTAATGATAATACCACTAAATTGCCTGATATTTTGTCTCCCTCTTGTGGTGAAATACCATCATTGCAATGGTAAATGCTATTTTATAACTTGATACTTTACAACGTGACTTTTAAAATATGTATTTTCAATTGTATTGGCACAACTGCAAAATCGTGAAATCTAAATATCCCGAAATCATTTTTATTTTGTAAATAAAGGTTTTAAATGGCGTTTGGGAATGCAGCAAGTTTGCATTCTATCAAATCACTGGAGCCCACAGTGTCTGTACTTACTAGAAGTGTTGGAGACTTTTGGCCGTCACTCCGCTACGTTTCAAAGCCAATATATATATATAGCCCAGGAAGTAGTGACCCCACACACACACACACACACACACACACACACACACACACACACACACACACACACACACACACACACACACACACACACACACACACACACACACACACACACACACACACACACACACACACCAAACCGTCTAGAGCCTGGGTGGAGAACTTCCTATCATGGGCCTGGCCTCCATCCCAGGGCCGCTGGGTGTTTCTCTAGATCTGATAACGTCTTTAGATGCGGTTCCACCCCAGGCTGCCCTGCAACCAAGCTCCTCCTCTGTATTTTATTTTTATTTTTTTTAACCAAACCTGGTTTAAGATGAGGTGATCAGCACCAACGCAGCAGTAAAGGACAAGGTTCAAGTAGACTCTGTTTCTCCTGTCTGTGTTATTGATTAACAGACCAAGAAGAAAGCGCACAACAGACTGTGAGATGAAATACTGAAGCACCAATGTGTTTTCTGTCACCATGATCTGAATGAGGGGGGAAAAAAAACCCCTGTCCATTTCACCCTCGTTCTCATTCCACTGTGCAATAATAACAACAAGTGTCCATTCATGTGCATTTCTGTGCCTGGCTACAGATGGACTTTATTGTTTGAAACCGTTGGAATTATCTGGAATAACAACAACTGGTGTATGTCAAAAAAGGTCAGCTGCCGGCTGTTACGTCTCCACTGGCGATGGATGAACACACACACACACACACACACACACACACACACACACACACACACACACACACACACACACACACACACACACACACACACACACACACACACACACACACACACACACACCACTTTGTCCCTGCCTGGCACGTAACACTGCGATATCCGCTCTACTGATATGCTGGGCGTCTAAATTCCCGTTCCCCGTTTCTCCAAACAAAACCAATAATAACAGTGTGTGTGTGTCTGTGTGTGTGTTTTGTGTTTACTGTAGTTGTTTTTATGGCAACAAAAAAAAAAAAGCGCAGAGCGTAACCGTGCGCGGGGACACTTTCTCAGTCCCTCCTTAACCCCCGCAATGGTTGACGCACTCCCTTTGCGCCACAACTCATTATTCTATGGCCACGACACTGCGCAGTCGACATTAACTCCATAATGAGAAGCTGAAGCATGAAAGTCGTCTATTGCTCCTTCAAGAATTTTTTTAAGAATGTTCTGAACGATGCGGAAAACCCTTTGACACATTTCTTTATTTTCAAAAACAGGAAGGACGGCCATGTCACATTTGCACATATTTCTCAGTAGGGTAAAAAAAATAAAAATAAATAATGTAAATAGAAAACTTATAATGCATTTAAATTACAATAATCAAAAAACAGACGAGTTATTAATAAACTGTGGAAACCCATAATAAGTCAACAGTGCAAGAAACAGGCTCAAAACAGAAGGAGGAGGAAGGTTTTTTTGGGAGTAATTAAAGACAGTAAAAGCTGACAGATGGGCGTGAAGAAGGAGACGCCTCGAATGTCTTAGAATAATGAGCAAAGTCCTGCAGCATGACATTATGGTCTGTCCTACGGTCAGCATGACGTTATGGTCTGTGTCCCCCCCCACCCCACGTCTTCTACTAGTCAACACATTGAGCCCTGACCAGGTTCCTGATGATATCTTACAGATTGCGATTTTCAACATTGTATAACGTTCGTAAAATAGAACTGTATATTAATTCATCCATTTGCTGACAACTACAGTAACGTATATTATTTAGTATATTTTGTATTTGAATTCCATTTGGAAAGGCAGAAGCGTCATTGCTTTTAACATGGAATTAAAAACAATAGATATGGCAAAGGATATAAGGGGATAAAACATATTTCTGTGTAAGTCACTTGATTTTTGAGATATATTGTATTCGTTAAAGCTTCTGCTTTTTCTAATGGCCTGTGCCAACGCGGTGAATGACAATTGCAGAAATTTGCCAAAAGTGTCGAGAAAGAAAATACTTTTCAGATGCTTTTCACATGGTAGCAGAGGTTGCAATAAATCAGGTTGAACAGACCACACCAGTTGGTGCCGAGTGACGGATAAGGTTGATGACTAACCTGCTCTAACCGGAAAACAAAGGTAATTTCCTGGTTAGTCAGACTGGAAATCAGGAAGCGAAAGATAGAGACACAATATGACACCTGGCTGATATGAACACACACAGTATAGTAAAAGAAGGAGGGGTAGGGCAGGACATTCAACCTCAAAAAAAAAAAAAAGGAATTCAAATAAATCCACTCTGCAATAACCTCAACGACACAATATAGTTCATGGTCACTATGATAAGTGGTTTAAATGTGAACTTTCCATATTTGAACAGCATCAACTCTAACCTACTGTCAACTCGAAAGCATTGTTTGGCAACCACGTAGTGAACTCCAATTATAAAGGTGCTTTTTCGGGAAAAGTACACGTCACTCTACTTCAGTACATTTTCAAGCATATCTGCTTAAGTATACTGAGTTATTGACACTCGGATTTTTACACCACTTGCATTTCAACGCAAATATCTCGATTTTTTTTTTTTTTTTTTAACTCTACATTTCTAAAACACTTCAATCAAGTTTTATGTATACTGTATATCAAAAGCGAGCCAGAGACAGAGGAGGTCATGGAGAGCGAGGATCCTGGAAATGATCCTGGAACTGATCATGGAACTGGTGGTCTATAGAGATCGGGGATTTAGAGGAACCCTTTAGAGGGGATTTTTGGCTCACACCACCACCACCACCACCACCCCACAGGGTCAAGAATATAAAAACAGGAACAGGATCCAACCAACTTCTCATGAACAATTGTTTCGCTGTGTGTGTGTGTGTGTGTGGGCGCGCTCATGCAAGGTCAGAGTACAGGGAAGGTTAAGCACTAGGATATGCTGACGTGTCCATATAACGAACGCTTGCAAAAAAAAAGGAGTGCACAGATATCGACACGTTCACGACAGAGAAACCGTTAAAAATAAAAAAAATAAATAAAAAAAAGACAAAGCTTCTCCTTTTTCAAAACTTCCCTGAGAAAGCCAAACCTTTGGTTCGACCTCCGAAGACACAGCCTCAGCGACGCCATTAAATACTGAAAGGAGGTCAATAGCCTCGTTCTGATTCCGCGCCGCACATAAAATAACGTTCAAATGAAGAATGGAATACTTAGAATACTCTGTGGGGCAAAGAATAAGGGCGTGGTCAGAGCCGCGGTTGGTTTGCTTTGTTCCGACTCAGGGAATAACGTTGCGACGTTGCACTTGGAACTTCGGTTCGATTCCCGTTCACTCTGCAACGCCGCGCCCCGTGCCCGGTCCAACACCCCCTCCGAAAATGGAGCACCCGCAGCGCGTGTGTGCGTACAGTCGCTTGTGTTGTTATTCTCTGGTTGATAGACCAGCGTTCGGGATATGAACCACGCGTCCAATCGGAGCCAGCGTCAAAGCTACGGCCCGCCTCCGGTGCGCCTCCCTCGCCTCGCGAGCAGGGCGAGCGCCGGCGCCCCCTCTCTCCCCGCGTGCGTGCGTGTGTGTGTGCGTGTGTGTGTGTATCGCATTACAGTCGGCAAGTTGGACCCGCCGGTTAACAAAAGCGACCCATCGTTCATAGCCTATATAGTACAGGAAGTGAGCTGTGCGTGTTTGCTGGGATCGGCGGTGCACTCTCGCCGCGAACGAGCCGCTCCCCGGAGCGAGCGCCGGCGTGCCGGGACCCCCCGCGGTGGCCGTGTTCACTTGCGGTATGCCCAAACGCACCGACCCAGAGGGGTAAACGCCCCCAGGGATCGGAAGAAGTGCACGTGAAAACAAATGCGTGTGAGTACACCCTCGGAAAGATAAACTTATGTTTCGGCTTCAGCAGTTAAATGGCCACCTGTGCCGCCGCGAAACATGTCCGACCAACAAGCAGCAAAACACACGTGGGGGGGGGGGCGCCATCTGTTCAGTTGCTGCTCATGCACCTGAACCTGTTCTTGAAGTAGAACAGCTCGTTGTGCAGCTTCCCGTCGTTGGAGGCGGAGTAGCGGAAGCGGTCGTAGGTCTTCTCCGCCTCCGTTTTACTCCACGGGAGGACGATCTTGGAGGCGTGGCCTATCACCACGTCGCTGCACGAGCCCACGTGGAGCGAGCCCAGGGCGTCGATGAAGAACTCTGAGGAGCCAGAGGGAGCACACTTAGAGACGGGAGAGACGGACACACGGTAAAATACTGTCTCCGAAACGTCGGGGAGTCGAAGAACGCCGGCGTCGAGCCCAGGCGCCTCCGGCTGACGAGTGTTCGACCGTTTTCCTGGTGATATAGCACACGCACACTTTAACGTCTTCTCCGTTTTCTCGTGACTGTGGTGGTCACAGTGGGTGAACAGATCGTGTGGAGCAGCAGAAAGGAAATAGAGAAACTCTGCACTCGAGGTCCGTCGCGGCGTTCATAAAGAGTCCTCATATGCATACGACAGTGCTGTGCGTGCTGCGACAAAAGGCCGTTTCTCAAAGATTGTTACAGAGGGCGGGAGTAACCGCTGCGACACTGGTTCTCCGCCATTGACCAACTGCTTAATCCCGACCCTGATCCTGACCTTTTAAGAAGCCGAGCGTCCGTCACAAAATGTGAAGAATTTGTACGGGTCCGTGTAAGGGTAAGAGAGCGCCCGCCTAATTACGCGCGGTCAGCCGCATTATCGCAAAATAATCCCCTTCAGAGTGATTAGAGTCCGGATCACTGTGTCCGGGGGGTTATTTTTTTCGATAATGACCGGCTGGCTGCGCATTATATCCTTTAAATGCATTCGCGAGTCGAAGTCCAATCCTGGCTCAAACGCGTCCTTATCGTCCCTCTTAGGCAAATCATTACCAGAGAGTCAGTAACGCAGAACCCTCGTCGCGCCCGCCTCTCCGTCTGGATAACCGCCTCCCCGCGACCCCGCTGAGAACGAACACGAGACAGAGATAAGGGACTCACCCAGGTGCCCGCGTCGCGCCAGGCGGGGGTCGAAGCCGATGCGCAGGATCTTGTCCGTCCTCCCCATGAAGAAGTTGATGACGGCGTCGGCCACCACGCAGTCGGGGAAGCCGTCCACGTGGTGGTGGAAGCCCTGCCGGATGTGCAGGCAGTCCCCGTCGGCATCGCCTTCGTCCACGGAAATGGTGTGACGGTACGTGGCGCTGTAGCCCGTCACCTCCCTCACCGCCCCGCCCACCTGGAGGTCAATATGGGATGGACAAATCGCAACACAGTGATGCACAGAAAAAAATATACCTACTCACAAAAAGTTAGGGATATCCGGCTTTCGGGTGAAATTTCAGGATGAACCTAAAATGCACTATAACTTTTACAGGTGAACTTAATTTTACCTTCCCCAAACTTTTGCACATGTCCAACTGTTCAATGTTTCAGTACTTTTTGCACAACTTGCTGTTCTCTCACAAGGAGCTGAGCGGCAAAATTCACAACAGTTTGATGAATGCCATGAAACGACCAATACATTTCCTGGTGTAATTAGAATTGGTATTTTAACAGTCCTCTTCATCATGCTGTTCACATTTTGACATCATGAGACCAAGACGACACCTAACAACTGATCAACAGTACCTCGCCATTGCGAGGCTTCAAACAGGATGTTGTCAGAGGGAAGTGGCCACTGAGCTTAGAGTGTCACAGAGTGTCATCAGCAGGTTCCAACAGAGATACAGAGAGACTGGAAGAGTCACAGAAAGTCATAGAAGTGGACGTCCTTTGGCCACATCCCACACTGATGACAATTCATTGTGAACAGTGCCCTGTGCAACCGGATGATGAATGCCACTCAACTCCAGGCACATTTAAGGGAGGTGAGAGGCACCCAAGTGTCACGTCAGACCATTCAAAACCGTTGACATCAGTGTGTACTGCGTGCAAGACGACCTGCAAGGGTACCTGACCACACCACCAGGCACAGCCATCATTGTCTTGCATGGGCCAGGGAGCATTTACGCTGGACGAGGGACCAGTGGCCTCAGTGCTGTTCTCTGATGAAAGTTGATTCACATTGAGCAGAAATGATGGCCGTCAATGATGTTGGATACGTCAAGGAGAGCGCTATGTGTCGGCCACTGTTGTCACCAGACGAGCCTTTGGTGGTGGTGGTGGTGGTGTTACAGTGTGGGCAGATGTGTCTAGTCAATACAGAACTGCCCTACACTTTGTGAATGGTACAGTGACAAGCCCATACTACCTGAATAACATCATTAATCCAGTCATTGTGCCCCTGCATGAACAACACAGGCCTAGTTTCATCTTTATGGACGACAATGCTCCAGCTCTTCGAGGTCACATCATTAGAGAACGGCTGCTGGAGACTGGGGTGATCCAGCAGCGTTACCTGATCAGTACCTCAAATGGAGGGGCCTGCACTTTCTCCAGACCTGAATCCCATAGAAAATCTATGGAATCAGCTGAGTCGCTGTGTAGAGGCTCGTAACTCTGTACCCCAGAACCTCAATGACCTGAGGACCACCCTTCAAGAAGAGTGGGGGGCCAGGCCTCAGCAGACAATAAGTCGACTTGTGAACAACATGAGACGTGGTTGTCAAGCTGTAATTGATGCTCAAGGGCACATGACAAGTTATTGAGACATTGACATTTTTTGTTGTGGTTTACCCACCACTGTTGTTGGCTTTTGTTTCAATAAATTGTTTGAGATGAGGAAATCACCATTGCATGCTTCTACTTAAATGCCCTACTTTCATGATATCATATCACTGTAGCGTGAACTTTTTACATTTTCTATAAATTTCACCCGAAAAACACACACACACACACACACACACACACACACACACACACACACACACACACACACACACACACACACACACACACTCACACACTCACACACTCACACACTCTTCTTCCAAAATGGATGTCGGCAAGAAACGAGCGGTCCAATTGGTCTGATCCGTTATAATAATAAATAATATTATAATACATTGAAAAAAAAAATTTTATTATTAATATTATTTGTTGATCTCTTCTTCTTATTATTATTATTAATAAGAGAAAGAATAATTGTTTGGTCCGCAAAATGTCAGAAAATGACAAAAAATGTTGATCAGGGTTTATTTATAAAATATCTTGTTGCCATGTTGCAGTTGTTGTGTGCTGCATGTGGTTTCTGCTCTCTGCTCCTGTGCACTCCCGTCTCTCCTTCTCGACTTCTTTCCTGCTCTCATTGGCTGGAGCTCACTGCATGGCTCCCTGACAGCACTGGATATCTAAACTGCCTGATATCTTGGCATCGGCGAGCTCTCTCCAGACGCTGGCACATAAATAGACAGGAACCGTGTACCATCCCATCATTTAATATCCCATTTAGTATCCAAAATCAGAAGTTATTGACTTTTTCCCCAGCATGGGGGGGGGGCGCTAAAAGTGCACTGACGATCCCAGTGTTCAGGTGTGTTGACCTTTTATCACACACGCACACGCACATGTCAGCACACTGAGCAAACACTGCATGTGGCTTCTCTGCAGGTTTCATAAACTGTGTACAAAGAGGAACTGAGAAATAACGCAGTTAAGACCAACAGCCAGCGAAGGCACCAACTGATATTCTACTGTGGAAGCTGCTTTTCACCCTACTGCATTCCAAAACGTCCTCATCAGGCATGGAGAGCTTTTTTCTGTGGTCTGGTGTGAACATCCAGGGCTTTCCTTACCAGATCCAGCGTGGTCTTCTCCAAGATGTCCACCATCTTCTCCAGCTTGGTGCTTGCCGTGAAGATGAAGTCATCGTCCACCCACAACACGTACTTGGTGGTCACCTGAGACACTGCCAGGTTCCTGCCAGCAAACCATCCCTGAATATATGGACGGAGGGTACCGCAAGTTAACATATTGACATAATAGTTACATATGAATGATGTTTTCAATCACTGCCTCTGTACTGGCCTTCGTACCTTCCCAAAAGGCATGATGTAGTGTTCGATGTGAGGCCCCTTCACTGGTTTCGGGTGCTCATTGTCGTCTGCAATCACAATGGTGATTGTAGGGTAGTACTGCCGTACGCTGTCAATCAGATCTTGAAGTTTGTCGTAGCGTAGGAAGGTTTTGGTCGCTATGGTAACAAGGGCACTCACATTGTAGTCTAAAAGCAAAGGAAAGAGAAGGTTAAGTTTCTAATTGTTTTTTTTGGGTGGGGGGGTGTCAAAGTGAAATATGTTGACATAATAAGATAAGTCTATTCATAGTAGGGCTGAACGATTAATCGATCGAGGCACGTTTTGCACACCTGTCGTACTCTCACGGTGCAGACGGTATGCGCACCAGTGATGTGCACGCCGGAGATAGGGTGGGGAGGTCAGGGGTGGGGTGTGTTTTTATTTTATTTTACGTCTCCTAATGGAACTAAACCCTGCCTGAGCAGCGCTCCGCGTATGTGTAGATATGCGTTGCGTATGCACTTTTAAAAAACAAAAACAAAACTTTCTGCAGAAACACTGCATATTTTTCGAATGTTCATTTTCAGATTCCAACAATTGCAACGCTTGCGGTTTAATCAGTGAGTCAATATCCTGCTGTGATTGAAGGTTTTTCTTTTTTACATTTCAATAGTAAAATAAAGACATGTTATTCATATCAATTCATGCATATGTCATATGATGCATTCATCATATGACGTAGGCGTGGCCGACAGGACAGTTTATATGTTGACTGTACACAGTGTTGTGTTTGTCATACTATACAATGATGTATTGCTTGTGTTTAGTCAGTAGTAAAAAAAAATTGCATACTAAAATGCAATTGCAATATTGGTCTAAAAAAATAAATAATAATAAAATAAAATAAATTAAAAAAAATCGCAATTCCATTATTTTCCATAATTGTTCAGCCCTAATTCATAGTAACATCCAGGGCAACGTACATCCATATGACCCAGAGTTGAAAAGTTTCGGGATGGAGCTGTATCCGACTTTAATGGTGAAAACTGCCTGGTGTCCTTCGGTCGCGAACTGGACTGAGGAGCAAAGCAACATTTTGATTCAGAGTTAGTAAAATAAATAAATAAATAAATAAAGTTTACTTTGTGAATTACAAATTTCTTTATATTCATCATATAGTGTACCTCCATTCCTACTATACTGCACACAAGGTTAAATCACAAAGCATGTATTTTTTTTACAGCACCAGCATTGCCTTTTTCTGCTTTACAGATGTCAAGCGTGTGATATCACTTACAATCCGCCCATGAATAATAAAATGCCACCATAGAAATCTTACAACATTAGTTAAACGTGCGCTGATATTCATGAGCCCATCAACATTTTACCCTCCTGCGTCATTGTAATAACAAAATGGAATATGCATTGTATGTTGTGAACCCTGACTGCCAAACAACGCTCTATGCCAGTAGTTCTCAACATGGGGTCCTTCAAGAGGTCCCAGGGGTTCCCCTGAAAAATGATCAAATTTGACCATAGGTCCAACTTCACCATTATTTAATTTAAAATATGTTAGAGAATGTACAATAATGACTGTGTTAATCATAGTTTCACTATTATCTCCCGAACTAGTGAACAGACAGGTATGAAAGTTCGGGACTTAATCATATCTAATAATAAAAATATTCTCGGATTTGGGGTCCCAGAGGCTAAATCTTATCAAATGACAAATGAGAGAGAACCACACCCGTGTCTGCGGTCCTGGGGTGGAACAGCGTGTTTGTGTAGGTGACAAACTGCAGCTGCCGGTTGAGACCGGACAGAGCGCCGCTCGACAGCTCCATGCTCCTTCCTCCCGCCCCCACCAGGGAGACCCCGTCCACGGTGGCCGCCACGTCAAACGTCCCCAGTGCTGCCGTCAAGTTCACCTGTTCCGACAGGTGACGGCGGCGATGAGTTACATATAACAATAATAGAACAAGTAAGAATGAATAGAAAGAATGAAGAGAGCAGATAGATTATTTACCACATGTCTGGCTCTGGGCTTTTGTTTGAGACCCAAACCTGCGCCACAAAATGAGATAACGTATATTATTGGACACACAGAGATAAGGTGAGATATGATTGGCAGTAATGTTCAAAGTAAGCTCGTGTTCACCGGGTGGTGATAACATTTTGTGTGGGAGGTCATTTCCTGGGTGAGTAAATCCATGTAAAACATATACGAGTTCTGCTCTTTGCAAAACAAATTAAAAAGAAATAATTAAACAAATAAAGACCTTTTTTCCCAGGAGTTTTCACACAGATAGTTGCTCCGAGGCCATCACACAGGTTATAATGCTTTCATTTTCCTAAATTCCACACACTGCACCTTTAAGAAAGGGCCTTTTAACATTCCTTGTGAGGGAGCAACATACACATCCACGATAGAGGTTCATATTTGACTTAGGATGGGTGCACTGGATGTTCAAATAACAACAGGCAAAATAAACGATTATGCAAAAGAAAAAGACACTCAGGTTGGAATTTACATATATACGTTGATAAAGCGTAGGAGACATGAGACATGAGAATACTGATCAATAGTGGTCGACAGGTAGATATTTCGAGACGTTTGGTTAGGTTCAAAGTTCAAGTTTGCTGTCATAGGCACTTAAACAGTACCACGTACATTCAATTGCAGTGACATGCTTGTGGCCTGGCTCTCTCAGCTTTCAAAAAAAACTCCAACAAAAACGATAAAACATTTTAAGGTTAAAAGGTGTCCTCTCACCAGGAATAATGATGGTTTTTAGGGGTCGGACCTCCACACCTTGTGTGGGGAACTGAAGTGGACTGTTGGCCTCAGCGACAAGAAACAGGTCGGCTGGAGTGGAAGACCTGCGCACAGAGAGGAAATAAACACCCTGCTGACCTTTTGACCCCGAACAATGATCTTTAAATCACCAGGAAAATCTTTAAAAACGTAGCCATCCAAAAAAAGCCACACGTCATAGGAAGTGGCAAACTTTCTCGCTCTTGTATTTATTCACCAAGGTGCGTGGTGGATTCGTCACGCAGCCTGACGAATCGGGGGTGTTTTTTGGACCACGGTGAAGATGTTATCGTCTATACCCTACCTTCTCTTGAAGCTGCTGTACTCCTCTTCCCTGCGGCGTTTAACCCCTTCAGGGTCCGGTTCAGATCCGAGGAATGCAACATGGAGGTTGTGGGCCCACACGCGTGGAAACAGCATCCGAGGTAGAGGCAGGGGGTTCTTATCAGACCGGCATTCACACGTGTTGTACGCCAACTGCCTGTGAAGGAACATGACAAAGTGTCAAAGATTGGGGGGGGGGGGGGGGGGAATAAAAAATGAAAAAAGGTTTTCGGAGCATGGGTCATCAGAACGTGCCTCCGTGACATACCATGCAACATCCTCCTTGATGCGGTAGGGAACTTTGTGATAGTTGCTGAGCGCGTCTCTGGTTTTCTTCTGGAGAATCTCCTCGATGGAGGAACTCTGTCTGAGTCCTATGTTAACACTTGCCTTGGTCTCCGGGCCCCAGGAGTAAATAAGAGCTAAGAGAAGCAAACCGCTGACCAAAAGGAGGACAAAACTCTTCTTTGCGATGGCGCGCATCTCAACCACTGGTACAGGGCCTCGTCAGTGTGTTTCTGGAACAAAAACAAACAGTGGAGGTTCGTATGCAGTTTACACCATCTAACACAACGTCAACTGCCAGTTTGTTTAATTTAGCTTTTCTATTGTGTTTGAAGCAAGCTGTTCAGACAGCAAACACACACAAAATCCTCCTGTATGGCCTACATATGGCAATGTTGCTGTGTGTGTGTGTGTGTGTGGATATATATATATATATATATATATATATATAAATATATATATATATAGTCATGCAATGACAAATAAACACAGGTGCATATGCTTGTTCGATTTTTTCTTTTAATGCAATTTTGTTTATTTTCTTTTATTATATACTCTTACCCCGTTTTCAATGAATTTCATTATTATAATTTGTTTTTTATTCTACTTTGTAAATGCATTTTGCTTGTTTGCTTTGCTTGTTACTATTGGATGGCCTTCTTGTAATGTAAGCACTTTGATTTGCATGCCATGTATGAACGGTGCTATACAAATAAAGGTTATTATGATAATTATTATTATGATGATGATTATTATTAGCTGGTTGTCCACTCATTTTGGTGGCCAATTTCTGATATTGTGTTGGGGTTTTCTATTCCACCTGCTTCAATTAAGTTTTGGAGCTGGGTTGTTGGTTTGTGATAAGATAATGATATGGAAATAGAAAGGCGAAAAGAAAAAGGTGAAGAGAAACCCGGTAAATCCATCCAAGAAAACAAACCGTGCATCGAGGCGATGGAAAGGCAAATAAGTTCATTAGCTCTGTGGATGTTTCTGTGGCGATAAATGAAACACCACAGGGAATATTAAAATAGTTCCACCATATCCAAAATAGTTTGGGTTTTTTATCATTGAAGTTATTAAATAATCACACTTCTCTGAATAGTCTGCCATTGTGTGTGAGCGCAATCACATAGAATCAGGCTCGAACCATTCACTTCCATTATAACCGGGAGGGAAATCCATCTCATACCCTGTGATGCGAACACACACACACACACACACACACACACACACACACACACACACACACACACACACACACACACACACACACACACACACACACACACACACACACACACACACATCATGGCCGGAAAACATGCAGACGGTCCCTTTAAGGTTTGTGAGCAAGTCATTTTTGTTATAAGGATTCAAACCCATGTAGCTTCCTTTTATCTGACACAATGGCGTGACTCATATCTCTGTTTATGGCTCCCACCTCACACTGTGTCTAAAGGAGAACTCAAACCTGTTGGCAAGAGCAGGGAGTCTGAGCTTCCTTTATTTTAACCGCACTGCACTATTGATTTTTTTATTTTTATTTTTATAAGCAGTTGTCTACTGTATGAATGTTACACAGGGCGTCGCCGTGAGAGGACATCCTACCATGTGTAAAAAAAAAAAAAAAAAAAAAAGGCCATAAAGGTAGATTGTTTAGTAGTGGGGATCACCTGACCCGTCCCCGCCGCGCCAGCGCTACTTTTAGGCCTTTCGCGACACAGCTTTGGTATCTGCGGCTTCACCTCTGCTGGCAGGCGGGGAGAAAGGCTCAACTCAGCTGCTGGGTTTTTTTTTTTAGTTTTTTTTTTCCGGATACCATCGCATTCAGGCGACTTGTTTTCTAAACGTTCCGATTCCGCCCCACAGGTTCCTGCCACAGCAGCAACAAGCCAGTGCTGACTCATTCCGGACTGGCCAAGCCTCGAGGGTATAATATCTGCCCCCGAGTCAAGGGTTACATTCAAAATGCACTGTGGGGTTATGGACGTGTTGATGGGCATTACGGCGAGTGCCGAGCTACGGGGAAGGCCGAAGCTGAGCTGTTTGCATGAGGCGGAGTAATAAGAAGTAGGGAAACGAAAAACGAATCGTGGACTCACTGCCGAGGTGTCTGATTTGCATCTGCTTTGGCTAAACTAACTTGGGCTTTCGCTGCAGGCCATTCTACAGCTTTCTGCGAATCCAAGAGCCACTCAAATGAGAAAATAAATAAATAACATATATATATATATATATATATATATATATATAAACACTACAGATAAAAAAACGAGATATGAAAGCCTTATTGTCACTATTGGAAAAGGACAAATAAGACGAAGAGCTGTATAATTTTATACTGACACGTTAAGACGAACATTAGGAGGGTCCAACAATAAATAAAAGATTACTATGAAAACGATATATATATATATATATATAAATAAATAAATAAATAATAAAACGATCCCGTCTTCCGCTTTTTTTTTTTAAATAAATTACACTTATTATCACGGTTTGTCACACCTACACACAAACAAAGAAACTTACGGTGGCAGATCCTCGGGTCGCTGGTTCGCGTGCGTCTTTCCCGACAGTGTTCGCGTGAGGACGCGCCACAAAAGGCGTGGTGCTTTCGGCTGATCCACGGATCTGTCTGCGGCCACTTCTCCCTCCAATCACATGTTAATTCATCTCCGTTAATTCACCCCCCCCGGGGTGTTTCCCCCCCGGTACTGAGGGGGAATCCAAAAAACGGCTCGCGCCTTCGGATTTGACCGACGCGTCAGGCTCAATTACTTGCGCCGACGAAGGGGAACCGAAGCGCGTTCGCTCCGCCGGCTCCGCGGAGAAAAGGGGGCGTAATGGAAATATTGACATGGGAGTGGATTCGTGGAGCATATCTCTGCTCACGGAGGCACTCGCAAATGTTTCGCATGCGTGGTCGTCCGGGCCATTGTGGCTGCGTGCCTTTGGTTCTTCGGCAAGGCAGGTTGCAACTTGCAGCGGCCACGATTCGGTCTCTACGGTGTTGAAACAGACAGACAGGCAACAGTCTGTCTGTCCCGTCCCGTCCCCCCCCCCCCCGCCCCCGCCAAATAAAATCTTTTTATAGCAGTCTGCCATGAATAACTTTTCATAGAATTGAAATGTGAGCTACAACTGATATTGTTGAAATTGATCAGTGGGGTATGTTTCCGTTGCATTGCATTACTTCCACATATCACATCATATTTGTTCTCTGTATTCAAAACGGTCAATAATATGGCGCGCCGACTTATTTTGAGTATTTACGTCACTTTCCTCACGTTTAGATGATTTTCCTCGCGTTCGAGGCAGCATTTCATGTAAAACAACACGTGGCGTGTAGTTGTTAACAATATGTTTTTTGTGTTAAAAAAAAAAAAAATACAGTTTAAATCTTTAATCCAAATGTTAAATCTAAACATCAAATCGAAATGTTAAATCGAAATGTTAAAGCAAAACCTTAAGTTGAAATCTTAAGTCGTATGCAAGGTAAGGTGACCCCTAAAATGTTTCGAAAATATGCAAATAGCCCACACTCCAAGCCTCCTTCCTGAACCGGCGTGCACAGCCCCGCCCAAAACCACGAACCGCGCGCATCCGTGAACACGCCAAGAGCCGTGGGCTGCGATTACTCTGAGCAGCGCGACGCATGGCGATCAAACACAATATCATATATTTGAACATATTCTCGATCTCTCCCTGATGGTCGGAATCTCCTTCCTTTGGGCTGCTCCCGTTAGGGGTCGTCACAGCGGAGCATCGGCCTCCACCAACGCCTTCTGTCGTCCCTTACGCCAACCGCCCCCCCTCACCACGCCCATAAACCTTGTCTGAATAAGCCGCTAAATTTGTCGCCGGTCGCTTCTTAGAAATAAAGTCGCTGAGAGGGTCTGAAAAGTCGCTAAATCTGGCGACGGGCGCCAAATTGGCAACACCGGTCGCGAACGAGTCAGCTGTATGGCTTTTCTATCGATCGAGGTCGAATGATGGCGTTCTGGAAGTGATACGGTCAAGTGTATATATATATATATATATATATCGAATAATTTAAGTGATATGTGTGCGAACATACCAAACACAGGTCAAAACAATAGTAAATTCAGCTTAATTATGAAGTCAGAAGTGGTACTAAACAAAGAGCAGCTCGGGAGCCGAAGGGGCCGGCTCTTATTGCTCAGCCGAACCAAACGTCCCGGCTCACCACGGCGAGCCGGAATTCCCATCACCCGTCCGGAAGGTGACGGCCGGAGGGCGGAGCTGCTGAATAATCAAAACCAGCCAGGACTTCGTGCAAACCTTTTTTTGTTTTGTTTATTATTATTAAACCCCTTTTTAAAATGTACAACAGCGAAGGCCCACTCGTCGCATTACAAGTACACATAAATAACTACAACAGATGACTACAACAATATTATTTTATTAACATCGAGGTGATCCACCTCACGTCTGCGTGTCAGTAAAACACCACCAATAATAGCGCTTCATACGCTGCATTGGAACATTTAGCCTGGCGCCAACGTTATGAGACCGACGTAGTTCACAGCTTATTCTCCTCCGCGCACCGTTCCGTCTTCAGGGACGTCAATGGAAACATCGCCCGCCGGAGCGGTCGGGCGGCCCCCGGGGCCCCCGGGGCCCCTCCGCCATGTTGAACGCGGGCGGGACCGGATGTTGTGACGGAAGCTGTGGCCGATTGGCCGTCGTGTCGTGTCACGTGACAGGCGGCGCGCTGGAATATTTTTGTCTGTGCGCCCGCAACAAAAAAAAACAACAACAACAACAACAACACCAACTTGTCTGGAGGCGCCCGGTGTCTTTGTAATGACACACTTACCGCAGGGAAACAATCCCAAAATGAGTTTCCCGTCGCCGCGAAGCAACCACGGAGGCTTTGACCCCACGGACTGAAAAGAATCACGGAGGAATCATTTAAAGTCATCATATTACAATGTGATATAATACAGTGCTGTATAATTTAATATGATATCACACGATAAAACAGTACATAATACAGTTTAATATAATATATTATAATTGAATGTGATAAAATATAATTATTTCCTGAATCTTCCATCGGCGATTAATAAAGTGTTATCTTACCTTAATTTATCTTGTTTCATGTAAGTATTATGATTATATGGTAATAATATGATAATAATAATATGATAATAATTTGTCAAGATATGTGCAATACACAGTGCCATCTGGCTCCTATTTATAGTGATTTTTTTGTTTTTTGTTGTTTCTATACATTTTACATTGTTTATAGTGTATACTTGATATGCTCTTTATTTTCTGCTCTCCTCTTTTTGCTGCTGGAACGATGTAGATTTCCCCGTTGTGGGACTGATAAAGGTTTATCTTATCCTAATACTATAAGGCACTTGGGGCTTTCGTTATACAGGTACATATTCTGTTGGGGGACATCTAGTGGCTAATGTTCAGAGAAAATCACACGTCGCCTCTGAATCAGGAGGAAACAGACATTCGGCATTTTACTCAACACTCAACATAGTTCACATCGTTGAATGAGGTTAATTCGTAATTTGATTTAATCCATATTGTCTCAGAATATTCAATTGAATATTATTCCAAATATTGTTCATTGTACGCCCCTTTTGAAAATGGGACCCCCTTTCACAACAATCAACTGAAGGTACAAATTAAAATGAGCTGTGTGTGCGTGTGTGTGACAGAGAGAGAGATAGAGAGAGAGAGAAATTAGAATTCGGTTATTTGAAACACATTTTTATTCTCTTGCATAATTGAGGCCTATATGAATGAACTCACCCTTTATACCTGGATATGCTTATCCCAGTTATGTATCTGTATATTTGCTGTTTGTATAAATCAGATGCATGTAGGTGTATGCAGCATTCGGAGATTGTATATGTGGTAAGTTCTCTTTTTCATTTGTTTCTTATATTCTTGCCTTCTGTTACTTATTTTTATTCTGTTTATTTTCCTCCTGCCCTCTATAAAGCAGTGTTGTTTTTCCTCTATAGATACAGACGAACTTTGAATTATATATTTTATTCATGTCAATACAGATAATATGCTTAAAATAATATATTAAACAACGCATATATAATATAAAAATATAAATATATGTGTTTGTTTTACATGTGTGTCATGTAGCAATCACTGCATCTCGGCTCGTGGAGAGCGGCTCATCCTGTGACGTCACTGGAAACCGACCAATCAGAAGCCTTCTCTACGCGGCTTAGTCCGACGCCGTTAAATGTGAGTACAATGCCTTTAATATCCCACGGAGCACACCTCGTGTTATTGCTCGAGCCACAAAGGGAACAGCTTCGGCAATTTTATACCTATATTTTACAAAAATTGTGACGATTGAAGCTCACATCTGTCTCAGTAATGAACAAGGCAATGAGAGGATTTCTAAATGCAGTTACAACCGTCGGTGACTGAGGAGCAGATCAAACATGACTGATCCAAGGTAAATGATAAATAATAAATAACATAATAATAATAATAATAATAATAATAATAATAATGATCCATAAAGCCGCAGTCAGCAATTCGAGGGGTCCAGGGTCCCTTTGTTAAAGTTGAGTGGCAGAGTGTGCTTTGGTTCTCTGTTCCGGTGTGTTTTGTGATTGCAGAAGTTCATTTGTTCGGGCCTGGTTACAGTGTCATTCTGTGATCGGGCAGTGTTTGCAGCTGTGGATGGGTTTACGACACAGGGCTGCATGATTATGGCTTAAATGATACTCACCATTGTTTTATTCAATATTGTGATCACGATTATTTATCATGATTACTCATCCATTTTGGGGAACACAGTTCTTTTATTGCACTTCAATCAACAGAAAACTGCCTTCACAATAATAATGTATTTTATAAACCTACAAATAAATAAACTCAAATGTACAAATCTTTGAATCAAAATAGGACTTTGTTTACATTAATTCAGTCTTCTTAAGGCTATATATAAATTACATCGAAACAAGAAGGTTTGTTACATTACATCTACAAACCCCAGCCAAAATGCAGTAAATAAATAAATGCAGTTTTTTTACTAAGTTATTCGACAATATTGGACTGATCTGGATCAAACTCGGACGAGGGCATGTCGGAACTGCCCTGAATACACATTTTATTCATCTTGTCTGAGTGTGGCGGATCCATGACATCCATAGACTACTGATGTCAGTCTAATAAACATCAGGGCTGTTGCCCATTTGGGGCTGGACCCCTAATAATAATAAATATAGCTGCAGGCTGCAATGCAACAGGGTCCAGGTTAGTCACGGCAATTGCACCAATGGCAACATTGGGATCAAACAATGAAACAATAACTAACATAATACTACATAACGTAAACTGGAAAGCCCCCATTAACCACAAATAATATGTTCAATTACTCAAACCCTTGTAGACATTTTGCAGCTTCACCGGCAGTGGCGGACAAAGAACACAACTCCATTACTTGAGTCAAAGTATAGATTACTGAATGCACAGACTTGCTTGTAGAACCTGTACATTACAAAGCTTGCAGAATATTCTACAAAGCCTAGAGAAATGCCTCTAGAAACAGAATAGAATCGACAAAAGGACAGCCATTGTAGTTTTTATGATAGAGAACCTTTGGGCCGCTGTCGTAAAGACATGTTGCATGTTTTCCTCTGAACGCTCCGTGTAAATGATAAACACCACTTTGGAAATAAGAGAAGAAAGAAACATGTTGACTGAAGAGGTCAATTGAAATTGTCACAATTTTATTTAAATTTAACTTTGTTTGACTGCGCAATCATAGACATATACACAGACTTAGCTGCGACATTCAGGTTCAAGTTCAAGAGATTATTTGTCACATACATATACATACTTTCATACATATATGCAGTGAAATGTAATGGAGTAGGAGTAGGAGCTTCAGTAGGAGCTGGACGGCGAAATTCTGTCGGCAGCGATGGAGTTTGTGTGTGGTACTCAGAGCAAACATTTGAAAGGATGTGAATCTTTCTTCATTTCAAATATCTCAAACATGGACTTCAGATACGGCCATGGGTGCTCTGGTGGTGAGGAGCCGTCATCTTTATCTGCCCGAGCCATCTTAACAAGTTCTTCTTCTTCTTTGGTGGTTATTGGCGGTTGGCAAACCATCTTAGGGGTGCCGTACCGCTGCCAACTGGACTTTTTCAGCAGTTTTGGACCACGGCGGAGTTCAAATTGAACTGTTGAAAAAATATGCAGCCAGCACGACAGCGTAGGAGGAGTAGTGCCATCTAGTAGTTTAGTTGTTTTTTTTTCTCCTGTAAAGAACACAGCGTATGGCGCATCGCATTTTATAAAAGAAAAGAAAATTCATCTGCTGACTTCATGGAAATGTAGTGGAGTCAAAAGTACAGTATTTGTCTTTCAAATGTAGTGGAGTAAATGTCATAAGTTTCCCAAAAATCTGATACTCAAATAAAGTGCAGAGATTGGAAAAATGTACTTCAGTACAGTACTCAAGTAAATGTACTTTGTTAGTGTCTACTACTGTTCACCGGTGATTGCTTGCTGGCTGCTTGCAAAAACGTTGCATACTCCATAGATGTTGATAGCATAATGCGTCAATGACTTATGGCAGATTATGTAAAATAGGCCCCGCCCAGACATTTTCTGTACACTTTGAAAATGAGTTGTGGCCAAAATATTGTGCGTAGCAAATGTCCATTGGAAAGGCTTTATTCGGGGCAGTCTAGACATGCTGTGGTCCAAGTTTGATGAACATTGAACCATATCTGTTGGAGGAGTTTGTAAAGAAACGTTTGGACAAAATTCCAAATGGCGCAAAATCTATCATGACACAAATGCTATGACTATGCGACTTGGCATGACCCATGGAATACATGGATGCAAGAATTTTGTTTCTAGGTTTGGAAGTTATTCGACAAAATGTAAAAGTGGTCGTTATAGCGCCACTATCTGGTCGAGGAATCCCGTTTTTTGCATTTCCTAGTTTGGGAACATGTCGAACCTATCTTGCAAGTTTGGTGTCCTTGGGTTTCACATTTTCTGAGCGCCAGGCACTTTCAGTGGAGAATAAAAATAATAAAAATTGGAGCAAAAGCAATAGGGCTCCCGCACTCATGCTGGACCCCTAATAATAATAATAATAATAATAATAATACTACACCTTTTTTGGCTAGAATTGTTCTGTGAACTTCTGCTGCTGTAAAAACTGAATTTTAGAATGATAGTAATAATAAAGTGTTATCTCATCTGTGATAGTGAACATGTGGTGACTTGGACATCCAGGAGCCTGGACGTAAGGTCACCATGAAGGGCCCCGGCTCGGCGGGGGCTTTCTGCCTGGGGTTCATGGTGGGGACATGCAGCGTCTACGTTGTCCTGCATCAGATGGGGTTAGAGAGCAGCTACCCAGCGCTGTCAAAGGTGCGTGTTGGGGAGAAGCCCCCGATCGGATCCACCAGCTGGAGGAAAGAAGGATCGGTTCTCATCAACCTGCTCCCCTCTCACCATGAAGGTGGTTAAATCCCTTTACATTGTTTGCTTGGGGATGAAACATATGCCATCTGGCACTCAAACTGCCTTCATATTGATGTAACCTGCCTGCTCCGCTCTAATGATGCTTGTTCTTCCAATAACAATGACAATCCACCATCATTTTATCAACTCATGGTGCCTCTTATTAAATGCTATGAGCCTTCTTACTGCAGAAAAACGGAAATGATCTGTACAGTATACACACATATACTGTATATATATATATATATATATATATATATATATATATAGTGGTATTTTCAGCAAAAAAACTTCAAAGACATGTTTTGGGGACCTAAGAGACCTAGATTAACTTGTTGAAAAGAACTATAATATGTGACCTAGAGACGATTTAACCCACTACCTCATTAACTTGTTTCCCGCTAGGTGAGAACAGTGAGGTGGCGGATGAGTTGTACCAGAAGGTCCGTGTCCTCTGCTGGGTTATGACCGGGCCGTACAACTTGCAGACCAGGGCCCGTCATGTCAAGGCAACGTGGGGTCGGCACTGCAATATGCTGGTGTTCATGAGCTCCACCGAGGACCCGGACTTCCCCACCGTAGGACTGGGCACCAAGGAGGGCCGGGACCAGCTCTACTGGAAGACGATCCGGGCCTTTCACTACGTCTACGAGCACCACGCTCATCAGGCCGACTGGTTCCTCAAGGCCGACGACGACACCTTTGTGGTGGTGGACAACCTGCGCTGGGTCCTCTCCGCCCACTCCCCCGAGGAGCCTGTCTACTTTGGCAAGCGCTTCAAGCCCTACGCCAAACAAGGCTACATGAGTGGCGGTGCAGGCTACGTACTGAGTAGAGAGGCCCTCAGGAGGTTCGTGGAAGGTTTTCGGACCAATGTGTGCACGCACACCACTCCTGTGGAGGACCTGGCACTGGGGCAGTGTCTGGAGAAGGTGGGCGTTCTGGCCGGAGACTCCAGAGACACTTTGCAACGGGAAACCTTCCACCCGTTTGTGCCGGAGCATCACCTGACCGGCAAGTTCTCCAAAAGCTTCTGGTATTGGAGTTATTGTTACTACCCTATTGTCGAGGTAAGTGTTTGCTAGGGTCCATCTTTTCCTTGGAACTATGAACCGCAGTAAAACGGGTTTTGTGCTTTAACAGCCATTAAATAAACTATTTTCTATAAAATTGTAAAACCATGACAGATTCACTATAGCATGCCAGTCCTTCGTTAGCCAGGCATGCTCCCCTCTTAGTTTTACCCACAGCATCGAGCTTAAAAGTCTTCAATATCATTAAGGCACACCTACCGAAAATAATTGAAAAAAACCCTTAATTCAATTTGGAAATGTATCTTATTTTATTGTATCTACATTTGAGAACACCCTGCGGACAATATATTGCTCTACTATTTTGTCGTACGTTTAATGGATAAAACAAAAATATACACAAGAGGGGAGGAGACTAATTTAATGAATATTTTATCATGTGGCCAATTCAGAATTCCCTGAATGACCTTTGCAAACACAGAGTGAATAGAGGCAGCAATTAGATGGATGTTTAAGTAGAAAATTGCAGTTTAGATAATATCCTGGCAACAAAGGAAAAACAGGCAATTTTTCACTGTTGATAGAGCTAAGTCATTATGATTTGCAATTGAATGAGACAAGTTCATTATCAAGCTTGGTCATCAGTGACCCTATTTCTAAGAGCTTGGTGCAAACAATACACTTTCTGCCGTGTCTCTGAAAGGAAGGAAGACCAAATGTTACAATATAAATATAATTATGTATTGTCGTCAGAATTTTCAAGAGGTAGATTGCATTTTTTTTCTGAGCAGACTTCAGTTCACTACACATGCATATTAAAGGTTTGTTGACATCATTTATAAATTGCTTTAAATGTTCATGTTGGCCTTCTCCTCTTTCCCCAGGGTCCACAGTGCTGCTCTGACCTGGCCGTGTCCTTCCACTACGTGGAGGCAGAGCTGATGTACACGCTGGAGTACTACGCCTACCACCTGCGGGCGTACGGATACCGCCCGCGGTACCGCCCGCGCTACCGTCCGCGGCCCCCAAAAAGCCTGGACCTTGGTTTGCTCTCCCGGGTCGAGAAGCTGTCGAGAGGTTCCCGGAGCCCCACGACGACTCCTGCCGCCACTGCCAACGGGAGCCGCGCTAGACCAGAGGCGTGCGCCGGCAAATTGGAGAAAGACAATTTCCACCCATTAATGCCTGATAACAGGAGCGCGCTCACACAGGACCGGCAGCGCTGAGTCTGAACCGCGGGCGGAATTAGCTTTTGTAAAGTGATTTATAGTGGAACCTAGAGAGAAGAGTCACTTTTCAATTTTCACCCAGTGCTCAATGAATGAGGAACTTTCTGGGAACCCGCGGCAACATGAAATTGTTTTTTATAGCGTCCGATAAGTGTTGAGTGTATACAAAAACACTTCTCCTCACACTGCATCTGGTCTGACCAGTTTTCCAGACACCATAACAGTACTGGTGTTATGGGGGAGTCCTTATGGATCGCATTCATCAATGAACAATGCATTCATCTCTTCATATGTAGTTTACTACGTGTATGTACGGTCTCATCTTATCCTATGCATTCTGGCAGAACAGCAACACATTGTTTTTGAATATTCTGAATATGAATGCGTAGGAGTAACGTAAAGTTATTTTGATGAAAACAAAAAAAATTATTTTGAATAAAAACATAAAAAACTGGTGACTTGGTTGAGGTGGGTTTTTTTTTTACTAGAAGTTTGTCAGTATCCCATTTACACACACTGCAATAAACAGCTAAAGTGGCTGTGTTTCAGGTTTCACTGCCAAACGCAAAACAAAAACCCCAAAAAACGGTTTTGTAGAGCATGTATTTGTCATTTCCTTTGTGGGTAAACATGTGATCTGATCATAGTTGACAGTATACAGTTCTAAACGTGTAGATGTGTCTCAGGAAACTGGGCACTTGCCAAAGCAAGCATGAACTTTGATGAACTGGTTAAATAGTTTTTGCTGGTATGAGCTCCTCATGTCATGTTGCATCACCCTACGGCAAATATTTAATTGGGTGAAGATCAGCAGTGGTTACGTGCATTTGTTATCTGCAACAGCATGAAAGCGCGGAACCCTTTAACTGTGACAAGACATAAATAAAGCAACACGTTAAATAATACATTATTTATAAAAATGTTTATTTTGAACATTGAGGAAAAGAATACTATGGTAAAGAAATAGTTTGTATTATTCATTACTCTTGATACTGTTTGTCTTATATTCATCATACGCAAAGTGAAGTTACACAGCAGTTGCCATTTCCATAGAGTTGTACTTGGTTGCTTTGTGATTGCTCTGTGATCCTCTGTCATCTCTGGCCAGATGAAAGATGCTTTAGAGGGGGTATTTACTGCCCCTGCAGAAACCTGGAGAAAAAACACAACAATAAGGATATTCAATTTTCCTATATGATATTAAGGCACAAAAATAAATATACAGTATATGGCCGTCTTTCTAAATGCAATTTTATTCATGTTGCACAATAAAAGAAAAAATATATAGACATGTTGACAATAACCTCTGGCAATAGATCATTTGTTTTCACCCATTCATATATGGAAACCCTGTTTATAAATTTGAATGTATTTATTTCACCTTCATTTTGATGTCTCTCTTTTATATAAAAGAAAAACATACAGGCAATTAAAACATCAAAACTTCCACAACATTACACTTAGTTGCGACACAGGCATTGGTACGACATTTAATATGGAATGTGCTATAGGTAGGATGTGTTGCTGCAGTGGCTGAGTCAGAGAAAAGGCGCCCACCTCAGTCTGCACTTGTTGAGGAAAATGCCTTTTCTTTCCGGGTACTCTCTCCTCCAGGAACCATCATCTACAAGAACAGACGTCAAGAGATTGTCCCAATGGCGATAAATCAATTCCGTGCAGGGAACAGATCAGGTAATATTCATGATGCCTACCGGGCTCCGAGTTCCTCCGTCCCATAAGACCCACGAAAATATCATGCATCTCCCCTAATGCATGGGGTGGGGAAAACCACAACGTGAATTCAGACAGCAAAACCTCTGTACTCATACAAAAAAAAAAATACTTACTTTTAGTCTTCGATGGTGCAGGATTAACACCTGGAAATAGAACAGAAATACACAGACACGCCTTTAAAAATGAAAGTCACTGGCGTTAGTGTCCTTCAATCATTGACATTGCGCTGAAATGTCCACCCTGTTGCCGCATTGGCACCGAATTTACATTGGCAGATTGCAATTAAAAAAGCATGTAATTAACGCAGTCAATGGTGTAATTATAATTTTTTTTGAGAGACCCAGAGACTCACCAGCGCTTCTTCTGCCCATCAGACCCACAAATGTGTCATAATCCAAATCGCTGTACCGCTTCAAGATGTTCCTCTGGATGTTTCCAAGACCGAGAGGCTGTTGGAGCGGCGGTGAGGGAAAGAGACTCGTGTTCGGTGTGATGGAGACTAAAAAGGATATTCTACATTTTGGCTCTCAGGTAACTTACATCCGAGGCTGATCTCCTGGACCCGGGCTCCTCGCAACTGGACAGGGCGCATCGGAGTTTCATGACGAGAAGCAGAGGAATCAGCGCCAAACTTATTCTCATCTTCTCTGCGCCGCCTGGAAATAAAAGTGATTATTAGACTGTTGTGTTAATTATGACCGAAAGAGATCGAGGATTTCATGGAACTACAACAATAATATGGTTGAATTATAATTGTTGTCGAGCGAATTAAATCAACAGTAAAGATTAATTCAATGCCCGACCTGTTGCTCAAGGTGCGTAAAAGCGCACTTGCTGCGTAAAAGCGCACGATCTGCCTATTATGAGACAATATTCCACATCTGGGCTTACCTACTGACTTTTACACATTCGTGTTAATTTCTCTCCCATAAAAGAAATTCTAACTAAGTCACAGGTTTCATCCAGCTCGCCAGTTTGGCTCTTTTAATTGCACCCATGTCCCTGAAAAGCGCATGGCGATAAAATACTTTTTTAAAAAGGTCGCTGGCAAATCTTCCGCTCTGTACAAGTCCAAACAGTCCAATATACCTGTTTGCTGTTGAGCTGACCGTGTGGGGGTGAGAGGGTCCTGGTGCGTCCTGGTGCGTCCTGGTGCGTCCTGGTGGTCCCGGTGCGTCCTGGCGGTCTTGGTGCGCAGTAACTGGGCAGATCCTGCGGTGAGACCAGTTTGGATCCAGACTGAGGGTCCACCCTTTGACTTGTTGAATGATAAATGGCTGCCTGCGTAACTCCAATCAGAGGCCCGTGCGTGGGTGGGGTCTTAACACGCAAACGCTCCAAGCGGGTATTGTATTGATGGTCAGTATATACTAATACAATGACGTCATTTTAAAGTGGTAAAAGACTATCTTGTTAAATCAATCCCACATTTGATATGTTTTCCGTATGTATTTAGCTGGCACTTTATAAGAAACAGCCGTAACAAACTCTATACTTGTGTTCCTCTATATGCTGTTTCCATTATTGGTGGCTGGGTTCGCCTTTCCCGGCAAGAATGCAAAGATGAAGCACCCACAAGAAGTGAAAGCGAATTTCGGTCAGTAAACCCCCGATAGGGATGAACATTCACAAAAATGGACAACACCCTGAGATTAAAAATGATCCCTACCACTTCAAGTGACCAAACAAAAACAAATCAACAAATCAATCGATCAGGAGAAGACACATTTTCAAGAGAAGCATTTGACCATCTTAGAATGAAGACGAGGGTAAACCCAAATCCGTTGCAGTTTTGAATGGAATTCGATCTTATGGATTTGCACTTTAAAGTTTTGAGCCTACTTATATCCGCTGAGTGGAAAATATGTCAATAAACCCTTTGCATGATTTTATTCAAAATGCATGGGACTGTCAATATTGTGATGAGACTCGATATCTTCTGTGATTTCTGTGATGATAATGTCGCAATATAGTTGAAAAGCAGGTAAACAAGCAGTCTTATCACCTGTTCGGTCAAAATCTGGACGTGAAAGAAACTGCCATGCTCCTTAACCGGTGGATTCCTACTTACGAATTGACGTCGTAACGTGCATGTCATGTGCAATAAGAAAATAACACAATCAAAGCATCCTCACCATGCATATTGTCAAAATGCAATTATGACATTCAACGCTTAATTTCACAGTGAATGAAAATAAGTTTGAATAGGCTTTTAAAATGATGTACAACATGTCTTCATTAGGAAAATTCAGGACTTAATGCTTAATAGTGTGTGTCTGAGCAGGGCTACGGCTATAATCTTCAACAGGCTGAAATGGTTAAGAACAGAAAGCCAGACTCTGGTCATTCACAATGATCCCGACAGACACATCCGTATTGGCAGAATGACTGACACGTTTACCACTGATAGTTTCAAAGGATCTTCACAATCCTTTATCTAGATTCCTCCTGAAAGGCTCTGACAGGCATGAAACCGATTTTCCATCATGACTCGTAGTATGAATACATTACATGAACTCTATACAGAAAGTCCTCGAGAAGCGGTGGAAGAATCATCTAATCATCTAATTCCAGATTTTTCCATGACAAGAAAAATATTTGTCAGGAAAAAAAAATTATATATATATATGTTTTACAGCTTCCAAATATAAATTGCTGCTATTACTTCGACCTCTAGTGTCGATGTAAATTCGGTTCTGCCCTGTTACGAACATCTGTTTCACCAGCAACTGCACGCACAGAAAATGAGCTATCTGGAGCTTTGAAGTCATTCCAGGTTCCTTTCTTGCAAATACAAAAGGCAATCACATTTTACAGTTTGGGTACATGTCACAGCACAAAAACAGCATGAATATTTCAGAGATGGAAAGTTTTGACATCACAGCCGTAAAGCGGGCTCAAGGGAATCTTTTTTTTTTAAACGTTGCCCTCAGGAGACTTTGGACCTGACAAAAAGAGGTGGACATCTAAGCTGATGATTTCACAAAAGGTTAACGCTGCTATGTTTTGGTAATGAACCTAAGTCCTACGTCCTATTTGTCCACTTCCTGTATGTAAAGTGGTTGCGACAGACCAGGGGTCCACGTGGGAGATCTGACGGAAATGGGGAAGTCATTAATTGCAGTTTTGAATTATTAATGAAATCAAAGCTCAAAGCTTACTCTGGACGAGAGGAGAGCTTGGTATTGGAATGAGGATAGGAGCACTGGGGACTTTTTATTCAGCACAGTGAAGGCTATACTCAGGAAACCACCTCTTTGTATCTCAAAGGGATATAGTTGTCATCTTATTGACTGGATAAAGGGTCTCCCAAAATGTAAAAAATGCCTCATTACAGTGTAAATCACACATCCCACTGTGGCACAACCTCCTGTTTCTAGTCTCTTACACGATGCATGGATGTAATCAAAACTGCAAAATGTCAATAAAAGCCTAAAAAACTCCCGATAGAATACATGGGTTGTGACCATTTTATAATAAATAGAGATTCATTATCAGACTATATTATGAGCATCGTGTTTTCTAAAAGGAGATTTCATGTTTTCTAACGGCTTAAACGTTTGCCTCATTGAGGCACAGTGAGAGTGGTAGGTTTCTCAACAGTAAAGCATTCAGTGAGGTTGTTCCAGGAATGATGGGAGGTGACATTTTAATGAGACCTGAGTTGAAAAATCAACAATCAAATTATTATCTTTTTAAGATTAGGGTGCGCTTAACCCCTGTGTACCCTCTGCCACCACCACCTGTCTGGTTGCCCTTGACGGTGATTACACTGATGACATTCCTCCGGCCTGACCCTTTGTTGTGGTTTTTAATGGCATTTTAATTCCATTCCAGGGTTGTCCCCTGATCCTGTTTCATTAGGTAAACTGCTGCGCTGCAAAAGCACAGAAAATGTTTTTTTGGCCAATCCAAGAATTATTCTCTTTATATGGTTTGGTTGTCCTCTAATGAGATCTCTAGCATCGCCACCTGAAGTCTCACACGTCGCTTGGGTAAATATGAAATGATGAATGTGTAGGGGTGTGTGTTCATATGCACACGTGTCAAATGTCAGATGTCAAATATCAGTATTATTTGTGAATATCCCGCTACCCTGCACTAGCACTGCCAACAGTACAGCAGCAAAGCATGAAAGCTGGTGGACCATTGTTTCACTGTTAACTCTTGAATGCAATTTAGCCTAAAGATAGAAATGTGGGTTTATTTATAGGACATTTACTGTATGGGTGAGTCGTAGGGAAGTGTTTGATGTCAAACAAACTTCCGCGGAAGCCCTGGAGAAGGGGCACTACTGGAGCATGACAAATTATGTGCTGTTCCTCTGACGTCTCAGCAGGTCGCTCACAGTCGGCGTAGGAGCGGCGGGAAGCGTCAGCAGCGTCTGCAGCGTATGGCGGCCACAGTTCAGGCGGACGAGCGACGGCGGGTGTCAAGGTGTGATGTCAGCTGGCTGGGCACGGGGGCTCCGCCACGAGGTCGCGACACGAGCATTAACAGCAGATTCATACAAACGACCCTCAGAGCCCGGTTCAGTTTTCACGCCGTCGCTTTAGAGGTGCATATTGTCCTCAGTTTTCCAGGGTTTTTTCCTTATGTAATATACTTGTAATTCACTCGTCTGTAACGCACCCACCACCTGCACGTATTGGTGCAACACAACTATCTGCAACGTACTGAGCTTCCTCCAATATCTACCTGTTTTCAATAGGTGATTTGTTTTCTCTGTGGCCCTCGCTTTCCGTAAACGGCCCTGAATCCGCATTTAAGTGGTGGAATTAACCCTGGTTTGCCGTACGCTTTGTAGAGAAAAGGACTGGTGGGTTGTTGAGACCAGGAACGCGGAGAGAGTTGTTTCACTGACAAAAACAAATTCATAATGCTGCGTGTGTGGGGGTTCAAGCCGTGCAAATTACTTAAAGTGTCCACGGGCGGAGAAGGTCAAGCAAAGTCAAAACTCCCCAGGTCCGTCAACGCAGTGCACTTGGTTTGCACGTTCAAGTAAGAACATAATAATCATAATGGTCAGGTTTGGAGGCCTCCCTCTCACTCCCCCCCTCTCTAATGGAGCTGCCAATCATCCATTTGTGCGTTCTTGTCGTGGCCCAAGGGCACGAAGACGAAGCAAGATCCACGCTGGAGTTTATGGAGGGGGGCGTTGGCGCCACTAGCCTGACGCGCAGGAGAAAAGACAAGTGATGTTCTGAAAGAATGAATGACTAAAGAGAGAGGAAGAGAGGTAGAGAGAGAGAGAGAGAGAGAGAGAGAGAGAGAGAGGGGGGAGAAGGACAGGCAGTGGGTGAAGGAGAGGCATAGCTTTATTTGCCCACACAGGTAACAATAGACAAATGGTTTGTATTTTCATGCCGCTGAGGTCCAGAGGGGATGAGTGTGAACACACTGTAGTAAAAGGACACACACACTCTTTCACACACCCCCCCTCCCTGCTGTTCGCTCGTAGCTATTGGCGATATTAGGACTGAAATAAATAGATCTGGAGGACTCTGGGCTCCTCGGTGTGCTTTAGCACATGTAAGACTGATCGGTCCGTAATTGAGATAATAGGCTGTAATTAAATAGAGGGAATTTAACTTGGGGTCATTTTTTTTTTTTCACCTTGGGGAGTGTGATTGACTTTGACGACTTCCACTTCCTCCCCCAATGCACTTTCCCTGATGTTTAACTTGTTTAAGTTCTCGAGATGTCACTTTCATCTACATGTTAATTTGAAGGCTGTCTCTCAAAGACTGGCATGGATGCTGATTTGCTTGGAAAGTCCATTTGCATTGGTACATGTTGTCCTGGCACCGCCGAAGCAAAATCGCTTTTTTCTTCCCTTTCCTTCCTCTCCGTCTGCCGGAGAGCTCCTGAAAGTGTCTCTGTGTCGTCTCATCGTTAGATGAGAGACCTTTTTTTTTTTGACCACTTTAATCTTTTTGTATTTTCTGTGAGAATAGCTGCCCCCAAAGCACTCCAGTGAAAATAGCACACTCTAATGCTGATTAGACTCTTGAAACTCTCGTTTTTATGTCAGGGGAACATCTTCGGTCATTTTTGGTCCTTCTAGTAACAGCATTTCCCATTTACTGCTCATCACGCAGCGAGAATGGTCTGTGCCAGCGAGAGGGAAAAAACATTGGTATCCTGCTCCTCACAGGGGTAATCTGTCTCCTGACAGCCGGCCCATGTAGCGCATCCATTTGTTTGTATTCCAGTCAATGAAAGGAACACAATCAGACATTTTCTGTCTTCAATCATATAATTGGCCTTCTATTTTCCATTATGGGATTAGAAGATTACGCTCACTTCCAGGGTGGTGACTTGAAAATACAATTTGATTTTCTATCATTTCTATCATACATTATTCTTTTTTTGATGCAGATTTTAATAGATTAAATGCAATTCATATTATTCCTTATTCATTTTTTGAGGAGACGAAAATGTGAAGGCGCCGTTTTGTTTTTGTTTGTTTTTTTTGGGCTTCGGACTCTATGATACAAAAAGCTGATCATGGGTTCGTTTTGGATCCTAGACGATCAAGATCATCTCTTAAGTATTTTCATTTAGCCGTCTGGAGTTTAGCACACAGAGTTTTAAATCAACCGTCACTGGAAAACTAAAACACAGGAAAATAATATTTCACTTCGGCTATTTTTCAGGTACAGACTTTTTTGTTAAATCCATTTCCCTGTAGTCATATAATTACATCATGCTGTACATTTCATCGCACATGCACCAATTTTCCTTCATTCAGGAAAAATAAAGAGGCTGAGTCACCAACCTAGTATGCGTAATCAAATCTTTTGAATAACCTCATGCAAGGTTTATGGCCTAGTTACACAGCAGATAAAGCTTTCTCATTTTTTCTGTACAAAGTATGTAAGTGCGTGGCAGACGAGGCGGCATGGTTAAGCCACGCTCTGGAGGTGATGGGGCTGGCTTCGCCCACGACCTAGTTCCGTTTCCTGGGACAAGGTCATTAAGGGAATTGGTCGATAAGCGAGGACCCGTGTTATGTCACGGTGAGGGGGCGTGGCCATTGCAAACGCTAGTGTAGTGAATACTGACAGACTGCGGGAACGAGACTGACCGAGAACGGTGAGCGCGCATGTCGCGGTATTGTACGCAGCACACAATACCGACTGTTCGGAGAGCTGGTCGTAAGTCCGAACCGGCGTTAAACAGGTAGGTCATTATGAGGAGTACCTGTATGTTGTTTTGTCTTTCAGTGGGGGCTGAAAGCATGACACTGAAACAACAGCGGTCCGTCCATGCAAAATTAACTCTGTTAATCCCTTTTAGTTTATCTTCCTGTTGTGCCAACGAGCATTTCTTTCAACATTCTGAATAAAATCCTTGCCATGTCGGCGTTCCACTGCCCGAACGACTCCGTCTCCCTCCCTAAAGCCGTATATGTGGGTAAAGACTCACACAATAGACTCACACACTGCAAGTGGCGTAGTCGGCAGGATAGGGGAGGGGCAGGGTGCTGGAGGAAAGGCGCCCACGAGCCGATTCGCTGGCTGCGGGAATGTCTCGCAGACCTGGAGGACGAGCGGGATATCCTCCACTGCCAGCGCGTCCCCACCAGCGTGTGTCCCTGGAGGGAAGGAGCGGACCTGCCGCAGCTGGGCGCCCGGGGCGCCACCACCACACCTTCGCTGTCTCCGGGAGACACGAGCGCCACCAGGAGGAGGGGTGGCACGAGCACGCCGCAAAGCATAGCTGACCCTTCGCCACCAACCGGGAGCCAGCCAGATGACCAGCCGGAGTCCGGCCCCAGGACCCGGGCAGCCATTACGAACAGTCTGACACCCAAGACCATGTAGGAGGTAAAGCGGTTCTTAGGGCTGGCAAGTTACTACAGGAGGTTTGTAGCTGACTTTTTGGTATGATGGTATGATACCTTGGATAGTGGGCTCCGTGTGGTTCCCTGTGGTTTAGCAGATTATAATTCTCTAATGGCTACTGGCAGGTTGAAGTTGCCGAGCAAGACAGGGAGAAAATGGCCTATGGCCCTCACTAACTCAACGGCGACGTTTCAGCACCTGATGGAACTAGCGCTCAGACGGCTCCTGCGGCAGGAGTACATGGTGTATCTTGACGGTGTTTTGATATACAGCCCCACATTTGAGGACCATCTCTCCTGCCTGTGTGAAGTTTTCTCCAGGATTCAGGCGGCAGGTCTCATCTGCCCCGGTTGTTACTATGCCTGAATTCAACATCCCCTTTAAAGTGCATACGGAAGCCTCCATGGAAGCTGTGGGGGCCGTGTTGGCTCAGGACAAGGAACGACTAGAGAGAGTGGTGGTGTGTACTACTCAGTCGCTTGCCTCCACTGAAAGGCGCTGATCCACGTATTTCCCTCTCCCTCTGCATTTTTCGCATGGGTGCTCGACCTCATCCCTTGGTGCTTGGGCCCGTAAGCACCCAGGGGAATTGGCACCTATGATCCTGAGCCTGGTATGGTAAATGGCACTTCACCGGAAGCAGCCATTCAGGTGAATGCCCTAGGCTCGGACAGGGACTCAAGTGTTCCCCAGAGAGAGGCGCTGTTGTTTCAGTGGCGGTTTTGTAAAGAGGAGAGTAGAAGAAGAAGAAGAAGAGTAGGGTCTGAGCAACTACGGAGGAAGACCATGCCTTTATAACCCAGTGTGGGGTATCCTGACGCAGGGTTTGCAAAATACACAGACTGGATGAAACTGCTACGGATGTTAGCAATGCTTGAAACCAGGATAATCTCACAAGAAAAAGACAGAGATGCACTTCAGGATACAGTCCCGATGTCGCCCTCAACCCACCGGTGAGCAGGCTCAGAAAGAGTTGCTAATGGACGATACTCTCACTGTTATTTTTCCAATACTTGACAAGACAAAGACAGTACTAAAGAAACCAACCAAACAAACAGTAGATGCTACCTACTGGCATAAGATCGGTGACATGCCTTAAAACAAAGGCAAAACGAAGAAGCATAGAACTGCACAGTTATGCGGGTCGCTGGCTCACTCCCCTCCGAAGACTGGGCTATCTAGAGTAGCTAGCCAGAGTAGCACATCGTATTCTGGGCTAGGCACAGTGCGGCAGAGACCGGCATGGACTGGTCGTATTAGCCAGCCACTGACCCTACCGCTACATAATAGATTTAAACCATTGCTACAAGAGTCTACGGCGGACAACTTGCAGAAAAGTGATGAGAGATGGACCATGAGGACCTTGCCAGGCAGAAGAGCTGGACATGGGTCCACGGACATAAGCCCCAGGATCTCGCCGGGCAGTCGAGCCGGACATGGGTCCACTATCCTGCTGCAGCAAGTGACCAAACCCGACACTCTCATTGTGGGAGATTCTGCTATAGGGGACATATGGGGTAAGAAAATTACAACATAATGCTTCCCAGGTGTGACAGTCAATGATATCAATCAGAAAAAAACCACAATTATATCGGAAAATATCACAGCTACTCAAGTCACTGTGCATAAAGGTTTCAATGATATTCGCAGAGAACAATCAGAACTGCTAAAGAAGGATTTCACTGAACTCTTAGATACACTGGAAAGATTTGAAATTCAATCATTTGACCCCTTGCAGCAGGTGATAGGGGGACTAATAAGTTCAGTCGTCAACTTGGACTGAACACATGGCTTTCTAGAACCTGCAGTGAAAGAGGAAAGAACTTTATTGAAATTTTTAATTTGTTGAGGGGGGCGCAAATATCTTTTCAAAGTAGATGGCCTACACCCAAACAAGTGCGGCATGGAACAGTTAAGGGACAATTTTCTGTTTTCTGCACTTCACCACCCATCGACCCCACGCCGGTCTAACACGCAGCTGGCCAAACCCTCACAGGTCAGACCACAGCCCTTGGAGAGAAACAACAAACCCTTCCCCCCGTTTCACCCTCCCCCATCGACGCCAACCATCACCACCCACAAGACCTCCACAACGGCCAAAATAACACCCCCTCCCCACCCTCCCCCAGATCAAGGTCTTCTCGAAATCCATCCCTCTCCAATGCCTCCTCGTATCTCGGCTTCACCTGCTAAATGAAGGAACAGGAAATTGTTGGCACCAGACCCGCATTCGTGTCTATGATACCCAGCCCACGACCTTCATCACCCAAAAGACCTGTGCCCCCACGACGACACAAGCGCAAGCAGACAACCCCCCCATAAAACTCAGCAACTCAGCAACACATCAACAACTACTCAGCAGCGCACCCCTTCCCCCCAGCCCAGTGTCCCAGACTTTGTGTTCTAGCAGCAGCACTGATTACTACTCATCATGGGTCCAGCCATAGCCATAGACAGGTTTACTCAGGAAGTCTTGCATAATGAGCTAGACACAAGGTTACCTGTGCCAGTGCCTGGCACCGTCTCCATTCCTGACTAGTAATAGAGTTAACAAAGTGAAATCTTATCACACTGCTAACCTGCCAAATTTAATAACCATCCCCCATCAACCAAAATCGGCCTTGGGGCCTATCATTGTCAAAAACATCATGAAGATGGGTCTTCTTTATGTTAGATCTCTGGCTCACAAATAATTATTAGTTATATATTAATAGTTATTACTACTTCTAAACTTGATTTTATGTTTTTAACTGAAACATGGTTATTAAAATGAACAGTGCAGCCATTCTGATTGAGACAGCTCTCATAATTTTGCCTTAATGGATGTTTGTAGATGGAAAAAGAGGTGGAAAGGGTCGCTGTTTTATTTAAAAATGTAGTTCAGGGCAAACAGATGTCATTTGCTCATTTCCCATCCTTTGAATACCTTTGTGCTGAATTGAAATGTTCCCCCAGTGATCTGCTATTAATCATTTACAGGCCACCTAAACACTCACCAAACCTTTTTTGATGAACTATTGTCTAGCATTTCCACTGACTCTGACTGTCTAGTTATAACTGGTGACTTAAATATTCCTATTGATGATTCGAATGACAAGGGTGCGAAAGAACTCTTTGCTATTCTGGACACATTTGAACTGTCTCAACACGTGAAAGGGCCTACTCATAGCCGGGGCCATACCTTGGAGTTGATTATTACAAAGGGTCTCAATATTTCTAATGTGTCTGTGATTGATCCTTCCGCAACTGACCATTTCTGTGTTTCTTTGATATATCCTTTATTCGCGACATACAGATCAAATCAAATACTGTTAAAAAAGGTATATCAATGAGAATTCTAGTGCACTCTTTAAAAACCCCTTCTCCGAGTTATCACCTCTAGCCTCGAGTTCTGCTGATCTTGTAGATAACTTTAATTCCAAAATTGTGAATGTCATAGATTCATTGCACCCTCTAAGGTTAAAACATTTTCTGGTCACCTTGGAGAAATGTTGCCTCTGTAACAGCCCAGAAAAGAGAACATCAGAAGGCTGAACACAACTGGCGGAAAACAAAACTTCATGTTCACCATGACATCTATAAAGAGAGCCTCCGTGCTTACAATTTAGACTTGAAAAGTGCTAGAGAAACTTTTTTCACCAATATAATTAACAGTACCACTAATAATGCAAAAACATTATTCGCAGCTGTTGATAGGCTCACAAATCCCCCAACACAAATACCCCTGAACTCCTTTCCACCCATAAATGCAATGAGTTTGTGTTCTTTTTTACTGATCAAATTTAAGGCATCAGACAAGCCATCAATATTTCTGCTTCAAACAAAAATGTTGGATCACCCCCATGACATTAAACTGCATACATACACATACAGTATGTATGATCGTATATATATGAATGTGACAAATAAATCTCTTGAATCAATTATATAAAAGTAATGTGGCAACAATGACACAATTTAATGTCATAGACCCCACGGTGGCGCAGAGCATTGCACTGCTGCCTCACAGCAAGAAGGTCGATACCCGCCTGGGGCGCTGTTGGCACTGTGCTCCGGCAGGTTATCTCCCAAATAGGAGCCTTTCTGTGTGGAGTTTTCATGTTCTCCCTGTGCTCACATGGGGTTTCCTCCACCTCATGTCAGTAAGGACCCCCACCTAAAACATGCACACATCATTGTCTGACCAGCGATGGACACTCATCACCAGGTCCCCGGGCGCGTCCACGAATGCTGCCCACTGCTCCTGGCTGTGCCCCCAGAGGAAGGACAAGCCAGGATTGGTTAAATGCAGAGGCCTCATTTCACCGGCCAACATCCAAAGCATGTGCACGTGTGTGTGTGTGCGTGCATGTGGTGTGGTGTGCTGTGTGACGATTAAAGATTGTTCTTCTGTTCTTAACCCTTGGGGAAACAGTGACACTTAAGCCATCCACCTGCTGCCTCGATGCTTTTCTTTAATAACGTTCTTGGCTGTCTGGCAATAGACATACTGCAAATATTCAACAGCTCTCTCCAATCAGGAAACTTTCCAAAAGCCTTGAAAACTGCAGATATCACCCCCCTTCTAAAGAAGTGGAGCCGAGATGCTTCTATCACTAACAACTACAGGCCGATATCAAATCTACCCTTCATTGGTAAAATCATCAAGAAACTTGGCCTCCGGCAACTTAATTATTTATTGGCCTCAACTCGCAGCTATGACCACTTCCAGTCAGGTTTTTGACCCCTTCACAGCACCAAAACTTCACTCATCAAAGTTGTAAATGACATTTGTTGTAACACTGACTCCGGCAAAATTTCAATATTGATGCTTTTTGACCTCAGGGCTTCATTCCACACTGTTGACCACTCAATACTTTTGAACAAGTTGAAAAATTGGGTTGGGCTTTCCAACACTGTCTTAAGCTGGTTCAGGTCATATCTACAAGGCAGGAACTATTTTGTCTCCATTGGCAACAATATATCTGAACTAATTAACTTGACTTGTGGAGTCCCCCAAGGTTCAATCCTAGGACCGTCTTTGTTCAACCTCTACATGCTCCCACTGGGCCTAATTATGGGAAATATTGATATTGATTACCATTGTTATGCCACCGACACCCAAATCTATATTGTTATCTTACCAAATGACTATTGTCCTATTGATCTGCTGTGCCAGTGCATTGAGCAAGTCAAGGACTGGATGTGCCAGAATTCCCTCCAACTAAATGAGGACAAAATTAAGATAATTGTTTTCGGTGCCAAAAAAGAAACGCTGGAAGTTAGCTTTCACCTTGAGTCCCTATCCTTGAAAACCAAAAACCAAGCCAGAAATCTTTGTGTTATTGTGGATTCAGATCTAAATTTCAACAGCCTCATGAAGTTGGCAACAAAATCGGCCTACTATCACCTTAAACATATAGCAAGACTAAGAGGACTAAACATGTCTTGGAAAAACTTGCCTTTATTACTAGAAGGTTAGATTATTCTAATGGTCTCTTTGCAGGTCTTCAGAAAAAATAGCTCTTAGGCAGCTACAGCTTGTTCAGAACGCTGCTGCTAGAGCTCTGACAAAGGAGCAGGGGCAAGACTGGAGCGTCACTCCTCCTGCGCCCAAAATTATTATTATTATCTATTATTTATACTTGGGGCCAGCGAGCCTTTTTGTTCTTCCTTATGATAATAACTCTCACCATGTTGGAAAACCACGGAAAGAAAGACTCTGTTTCCCTCCCTAAACCCCTACCAGTGGGCAGAGACTCCCACAAGCTGGAATAAATTTCCTGACGATTTGAGACTTGCTGAAACCCTGACTACTTTTAAATCAAGACTAAAAAGGTTTTTACGTTCTACCTTTGCTTTCTGCAAAAACACCAATGACATTGCACTTCTGTCTTTATTCAAATGTAACTAGATTACACTTTTCTTATCTTTATTCTTTTATTCAAATGTCATTATATGCATTATTTAAAATCCTGTTTATTTTCTTGTCTGACATGTTTTTTATGTGAAGCACCTTGGGTCTGCCTCGTGTATGAAATGTCCTATATAAATAAAGTTGTCTTGCCTGCCTTGCCTGGTGTGAGTGGGACGATTATCTGAAACAGGTGGCTTTCGCCTTTAACCCATCTGTTCATGCCTGCCCTAACTACACTCCTTTCTATTTAACTCTTGACGGGAAGCCCGTGTCCTGGGGATGTTTTGGTGCAGCCTGAAATGGGGCTCTCGGACTTAGCTTTTTCTCATGCTGACTTTATGACTTTTCTGGCAGAGAGGCTGGAGACTGCTTTTGGTGGTGCTCAGCAGGATGGCGCCGACGCCCACGAGAAACAAGTGCTATACTATGATGGCGCGGTCACCAGCTGAATTCAGAAAGGGATCTGGCATGGCTGCATAATCCATAATCGGAGAACCGAATGAAACTTGCTCCTCACTGGAAGGGAACCTACAGGTTCCTGGCTGTGCAGGCTCTGAGGGACAACCTAGGCTCACCTATCGTAATGGCAATCCTTTGAACCCTAACGGAGAGGAGCAGGTGGTCCATTACGATATACCGAAGCCCTGCTGGTTCTTAATGTAGTTTCCTGGCTTCTCCTATTCGTGCTCCCTCGCTGCAGGACGAGGGGTCGCCAGATGGGGACTGGGTGGCTCAGGAGCCACTGGTCACTGGTGGCACAGGGACTGTTCATGTTACGGGCACCAGTCAGCCACAACAGACTATGTCTCGCTCTGGAAGGACTGTGAGACTGTGTGTGCATTTCAAGAACTTTGTAAATTACACCCTGATTTGTTCAGGGTAGTTTGGTTGCATGTTGGTAAAGTGGGGTAAGAAAATATGTGATGATGCTGATTTACATGTTTTTTTCACTGTTGTTGCACATTGTTTCAATGTATGTATGGTACGTCTAGACACTATGGTGTATCAGCTCTATCTAAGGTACAGGATCAGTGTGGCATACTTTGTTGCAGTTATGTGCTGGAGACATGCATAGCGTTGTTTACTGTTGGAATTCTTGTGTTAGATGGAATGTTGCTGCTGCTGTTTACATGTTTGTTAACTGCATTTTTACTGTTACTGTTTACTACTACTTTTTTTTGGAGGAGCGGGGGTATGTCATCTATTTTTATAGCTATTAGGACAGCCCCACCCCCATTCTGTCGCTGGGAAGCAATAAAGAGGGCTCTTGTGTCGAGATGGTGGAGCCTCCGTGTCTTTTATTTTGTAACTGACAGAAGTATCGGCACACAACAAACTCTCGGCTACACGAGTATTAAAGAAATTCAAGGTTCACTACTCATACAACCCTGTCAAAAAAATCTAGATAACAGTAGAGCAGTTTATCTCTTCTGCGAGTGCGTTATCCACCTGTTGAAAACAAGATGCTATCTATTCATTAATACTATGGACAATGAATGGAGTAAGAGAACTGAATGAGGGCCCGGTTGGCTTCCTATTCAATACATTTCTGTTGGGAGCCAGGGCAGGTTATTGGGGGAGGGGGAGATTGGGAAAATTCTCTACAGTGAAAGCATTCATATATTTAACACATTATACATCATTATTATTATATTAATGTCTAATATTATACATTTTTGGCCATTACCTACTGTATGTTTCTTATCAAAGATCTGTTGAGGTAAATTCAGAGCGTGAGTTAAACAGGCTAGGCAAGTGCACTCCATTCATGTGTGACTGTGGGAAGTGAAGACTGCACATTCCCAAGGCCGTTCTGTAGGCTACTGTGGCCTGGCTGACACCACACATACAAAATGAGCTTCACAAGCTTCTGGGTGTTTACCAGCCTCTGGGTAAAATAAAATCAATAAAATTGTATAAAACGTCATAATTTTGAGTTACTTTTGAAGGTGCATGTACTGTATTTCACTGTATATTTATCACAGTTTTCGATGGGTCATCTATGCATTTCAGGCTGAGATGCAGAAACAGAGCACTGATAAAACTGGAGAACATGATCCTTAGAGGGTCTGTCAATGCGGTTAAAAGCAATACAAGCCATGCTATGTGTAGTGTGAACAATAATGTTCTAAATCATAGCCAATACACCATTATAAGAAGCAAATCATTATGAGATCCTAATCTTGCAGAAAAAAACGTTGCCTTTGTGTTTCTTGTGAGAAGTTACTTTTTTCCACTGACTTCCATTCAGTTTGCGGTTTTCTGAAGCCAACATCTAGTGGCCATTAGATTAACTGCATTTCAAGGCACATATAATTTGTCAAATAAAGTGGCAGTGGCGTTTGACTTTAAGATACACTAGGTAACGTCATGGAACAAACTTTCACACGCTGAAGGAGACATCTGGAATTTCTGTTAAAAGAGAGCTAGAGTGTGAGATGTTGGAGACACTTTTTTGTTGGCAGCTGGACGAGGCGATATAGGCAGTAGAGCTCCTTAGCGCGGTGCAAGTAAAACCCGGTGATACTGCCGCTGAGCTTCCATTGTATGTGTGTGTGTGTGTGTGTGTGTGTGTGTGTGTGTGTGTGTGAGTTTTTAATGCCTGTGCCTCAACATGACCCATCTCCATGGCTTATTGCATTCTGTCAGACCCGCTACAGAGTCAACGCGTCAATGGAGGAAGTAGATTGACGGGGTTCTAGGTGTTCGATACAACAATTAAGACAGATTGGTAAGGGTCACTGACCTTTTTGTGCCGGATTATACCTTCAGTGATTGAATTTGAAAATGTGCTACAGGAGTCTCTTCAGCTTGTTACTCAAAAAAGTCTGCCTGTTTGTGTGTGTGTGTGTGTGTGTGTGTGTGTGTGTGTGTGTGTGTGTGTTGGGAGGGGGGTATGATCATGCTCAGGCAATAAAACATGAAAACTCTACTAAATGAAAGAACACACCCATGCACACACACAAACAAGTAGAAATGATCATGAGCTTTATTCACTAATATACTGGAGACTCCCAGGAGATGCTAAAGATTTCCCTTGTCAGGGCCGGAAATACTGTAGGAAGCCAAATTGATCTGTTACCATATCAGTAGTCCCCGGCTCCTTTCCATAGCAATTATGTCCATCATTTCCTGGGGGGCTGATTAGCTCCTTTGTTCCGTGGTGGCTAATGCAGTCATTAGGTGCTGTGTTGGATGCTTGACAGGTTATTACAGAATTTAGCAACTCATTTCTATTGTCTGACTAGTTTTCAAGCAAGAACGCAAGATAAATATTGAGCCTATTCTCTAATATGCTGATATGTAATTTCAGACATTACCAATTGCCGTGATAACATTGTCAACCAAACTCCAAAGGTAATTTCTGCATGAAGGTATAATATTAGAGTCGATAAATGTGCTTCCCTGCAAATGACCCCTGGCGTTTCTTTGCTTCAGCCTGTGTTGTTTCACAGGAGACCGGCAGTCAATAAAAGGCATTATTCATGGAACATTAATCCAATTTTGTGGCCGCATTACCTTAGAGAAACATTTGTTATTGCTTTTTTTGGTGAGAGTGGTCAGCAGTTCATTCAATCTGACAGAACACCCGAGTTTGGTCTCTCTCCATCCCCAAATAATAGAGGGTTACACCTCAGGTGTTGAACAGAATACCGCTGCACGCCCCACGGTCCAATTGACTGTGATGTGACGCGCTGAGATGACAGAAGTGCTTCAGGTTTCTTTTACTTCACTATTGGATAGCGGTTGAATTTTGACTTTGCATGCCCTAGGATTGGAGGGTCTGGAGCCTCCAGACCCTGGTTATGAGAAACAATACGACAAAAAGGCAAAGTTTGTTTATGCAAAGGTGTTGAAAGATGGAGAAAAATGAATTTATTTTATAAGGCACTTGGATTTCATACATACTATATAAATCAGGGTTAAGACACTGGTAAAATGCACGTTTGGAATAAAGGAGAAATATAAAAAATATATAAAAATGATGTATGAAGATATGTGTGTGTTCACTCGCTGTGGTAATCATTCAGAGGAAGGACGCATCCTGCTGATTGGTCCAAGCACTAAGCCGCCTCCCATAGAGCTACAGACAGCGAGATGCATGCCGGTCACACAACCACACGTGCATGCACACACACACACACACACACACACACACACACACACACGCACGCACACGCTCCATCGGTGAGATGGAGAGACATACACCGATCGACCACAACATTAAAACCGTCAAAACAGCTCTGACCCGTCAGGACTCCACACCTTGAAGGTGTCCTGTGGTATCTGGCGCCAAGACGTTATGAGCAGATCCTTTAACGCAGCACTATGTAACTTTTTTACATCAAAATAATAGCTTCAGAATCATTTTGATGGAAGACTGAATCGTAATATGGAGAATGGCACCTCTTTTATTAAATTATTTAATCTAAATTCAGCATTTCAATTTGCAGGCGGTATTTATTATTTTTCTGCTATTATTCATTTTATTTATGGGTTAGGGTCAGGGTTTAATTTTGCTTTATTTAGTTATTTATGTATTTATATTTCATTTATTCATTATTGACTGACTGACTAAATTAGTGCAAAATTTCATTTATCGGAACATCATACATATTTTGGAATCAGTTCTTTCATGCTCTTACCGTAATTAATTACATGTACAGCAAAACAACGTGTGGGCTAGTTTGACCATGTTTTTGGAAGTGGAGGCTTGAGCACAGTACTGTGTGGCGAGGGAGGAGAAGAGACAGGGGTTCAAATTTATTGTGGGTTGTTATAATGTGCATAAGTTAATCCAATTGGAGGGGAGGTGTCCGGAATAGTGTGGAAGGAGAGAAGAGAGGGAAGTGAGGAGAGCACTGGGTGTGAGTTGAAGGAGAGAAAGACTGTCTGAAGAGAAGTCTGTAATAAAAAGGGACACGGCCGTCCCAGGGGGTTGCTTTCTGACTGGACACCTGAATCCCGGGGTAGTTGTAGCCTCGCGACAGGCAATAAAACTGGCTTTCCACAGAGGTTCCGTCTGCGTTTCCTTCATTGTGTCTGTCCGGTCGACCTTGCCACAGTATTATCAAACTGTGTGTTAAATATTTGAATCGCTGTAGTTTCCAATACTCCTCTCTCCGACAACATTGATGCTTCTGGGACGCTGGTGAAAAACCATGCTGCGCCCGTACGCTGTGCTAGTGTGCCCGGTAGACTACCGTAAGGTTCAAATTTCTCCGGCAAAATTCATTCTTTGCAGACACCAGACAGAGTTTCCCGACCGTTATGTAAAAAGTGCAATATTGCACTCAGAAACTGTAGGGACAGCAAATCCCAAAAGTTACATAGTACTGCTTTGAGTCCTGTAAGTTGCAAGGTGGGGCCCCCATGAATCAGCTTGTTGTACCAGCACATCCCACATATGTTCGATCGGATTGGACCCCAACACCGGTCGTCCACGTGATGTAGAAGAAAATGTGATTCATCAGACCAGGCCACCTTCCATTGCTCCATGGTCCAGGTCTGACGCTCATGTGCCCATTGTACACGTTTTCTGTGGTGGACAGTGGTCAGCATGGGCAATGACCGGTCTGCAGCTACGCAGGAAGCTGCGATGCACTGTGTGTTCTGACACCTTTCTATCATAGCCAGCTGTGGCAGATGAGCCTGCCACACGCCATCCAAGTGGCGTTTTCAGGGCCCTCCGGCACAGAGACTCAGATGACGATGGGTTGTAGACATCAATTTATTGTAGAGAAAAGGCTAGGTGGAATTAGCCACGAGCAGATCGAACATGTCATGACAGGGCTCCTGAATGAGTGTGAGGATGAAGCCCCCCCCACCACCAGCAACGGGCAGAGAACAAAAATGAGAAAACATTTTTAAAGCAGACTGTGACAAAGGGTTACTATACCTAAAAATGACACAGGGTTCCAATTCCTTAAATAATAAAAACACCGGACTCTGAAACAGGGTTCCCTACCAGAGGACCTGGTTCCCCGGATCAGCATGGTCGACTGACCTCCTTCCCCCAGTGCGACGACAGATGCCCCCTCCTCCCTTCCGGAGAGCGGGGCCTCGGGCTGCTGCGCTCGCTTGTGAAGGCGGGGCCGGACTTGGCTGTTTCGGGGGCTGCTTGGAGGGGTGGACTGGCTGCTGTGCTGCTGGATGGTCCCAGTGCTGGCTGCTGGGCGGAGGAGGTAGCCGCAGATGGTTACCCATCGCGGTTACTGCAGTTGCTTCTCTCCCGGTCCTCCGCCGGACCCCTAGGTGCTGCTGCTGCCAGTCGGGAGAGGGTTGGTGCCGTGGCCGCCCGTTGACCCGCTGATGGCTCCAGGGCGTCTTCGGAGAGCTCCTCTGTGTCCCTTCCCCGTGCCAGAGCGTCCCTGTTCAGGTGACACTGTGGCAGTTCGGCCTACCACACGCCACCCAAGTGACGTTTTCAGGACCCTCCGGCAGAGAGACACAGACGACAATGGGTTGTAGACATCAGTTTATTGACGCGCGGCGGCTAGGTGGAATTAGCCAGGAGCAGATGGAACATGTCATGACAGGGTTCCTCCCCTGAGTGTGTGTGGATGGGGGTTTTAACCTTCTGTTCATTAGCCCAAACAATCAGCAACAGGTATGCAGCCACCCTGACTCAATCACCTAGATTCAGGTCAGGTGTAGCAGCTCAAAGCATCCCATCACCACACCAGCATTAACACTCCCACGCGCATCAATGAGCCTATGGGGGCCCAAGACCCTGTGGACAGTTCACAGTTGTCCTTCCTTGGACCACTTTTGGTAGGTACTAACCACTGCATACCGGGAACACCCCACAAGACCTGTCGTTTTGGAGATGCTCTGACCCAGTCATCTAGCCATCACAACATACATGTACACACAGATACAGGAATACACATAAGCACAAACACACATTCACACATGTACACATGTTCACACACACACATACACTATTTGAATAGACACATACTGTACATATACGCCCACACACAAGAACATACATGATTTCACACATAAATACGGTATATACACATGCACAAAAAGAGACACATAAATAGATGCACATGCACAAGCATATACACACACACACACACACACACACACACACGCACACATATACACAAACCTACATGATTACAAATGAGCATATACACATGCATAGACACATGAATACATGTACATAAGCATATACACGCGCACACACACTGTTCGCTATTTCCATAGTGAAATAATAATAATTGCTCGCCTAACGTGAATGTTATCAATTTAAGACAGGGGTCTCAAACTCGCGAACAATATTTTGTGGCCCCCTACTTGACATCAAAGTTTAGTGTTAGTGCGGTCCGCGCGTTTTTCTCACACGCACCTTTTTTCCGAGTCGTTGCCCTGGGCGTTTAATTTTTTTTTATCACTTATGGGCTACCATAGCTCAGGCTCGTGACAGCTTCCGGTGGTGTTTGTTGACAAGTTAGCCAACGCATTAGTCACTTGGTTGAAACGTGATTCCGGAGTGACACTAAGTGCAAGGAAAATATATCCTGTCACCCAGTGCAAGGTACGGAGGACTTAGGAAGTGGGCGAACTCAACAAGAGTAATCAGTGACCTAATAAAGACAGCATAGTGTTGCAATAGGAAAGGGAAAAGAAGTTGTACTTTTTTTTGGAATACTTGAAACCCTTTCTTTGTGGAATACTTGATGCGGCCCAGCCTCACCCAGACTCTACCTCCAGCGGCCCCCAGGTAAGTTGAGTTTGAGACCCCTGATTTAAGAGATTTCACAATTTTATGGACAGAAAATTATTTGATTCGGATTTTGTTTGTTTAGCTGAAAGGTAATCAATACAGGAAAACCTTTAGCATGGTATTCAGACTAAATCAGCTTTCCCTGCCTGTTGCCTGGCCTGTACCCCACCCAATGAACCAGCCCTACTCCCAACTGAACAAGTTGAACAGCATGGTGTTGAATGCCACGTAGCCCGACGTGAGGGATACTCGTGTTTAAATCAAAGACAACAAAATAGCATTAAAGTATGGTGATGTCGTTATTACAAACGGTATTATATCACCCTGTGCAACATGTATACTCTCATCTATACTCTATAGGAGCGCATACAGAAGAGTCAGAGGCGAGTGTAGAGATGATGATGACGGAGCAATTGAATGGAGCACAGAAATTGAAGGACAAAATGAAGAAGAGAGACAAGAGTTCAATTGAGGATATGGAAGAACAAGCTGCAGATTGCGAATATGAAAGGGACTCGGAGGGAAGATGGCGTCGCACTGTGAAAGATGCCATTTTCTTGTAGCGTATCAGAGAGTATTGCACTAAATCGTGAATTACACTTCATGCTCAATGTTACACACATCCGCAAACTATTATACAAATTTTCATCGCTCACTGTCTGGGACTATATTGGACGACAAGAGCTTTGAATGTGTTGATTTGGTTCTGGAGAAGTGTGAAGCAACTGAGCAGGGTTGGGATTTGGCAATTCAACCGTGGGGCCAAATGTGATGTCTTTTCATGGGGCCCAAAATCTCTGGTGGCACCCCTGAAAACAAATACGCACACACACACACACGCACACACACACTCACACTCACACACACACACACACACACACACACACACACACACACACACACACACACACGCACACTCCAGAAGATGAATGGCCGAGGGCTCTCCCTCGAAAGTGACAAGTGCCATCCATAACAGGCAGCCGGGGCTGGTAAAGTGATTATGCTCCTAACACACTGCGTGGCGGTAAACACAGCTGGCACCATGCCTCGCACGCCACACCGGAAGGTAGAAATCATGGATGACGGCGAGTCGCGGGAGGGAGTTGAAACGCCACGCTGAAAATGAGGGCAGTGCTGCTTAATTCCACCTCACTTACCACACAGTCCACATCCCTGTGAGGGACCGGATAATGGAAGAGATAGAAGCAAGGAGCGCTGATAAGAGGCGGAGAGGAGCGCGTCTTTAGTGCATTATTACGCTCATTTATACAAACTGTCTGTGTGTGTTCAGGAACCACGTGGACTATACAACCAGTGTGTTAGGACGGGTTAATGAGACTTCCATACTATCCATTCTGCAATTGTTTTTGGTGTGTGTGTGTGTGTGTGCGCGGGATATTTTGTTCATTTATAATGATTGATCAGGTGTAATCGCTTAACACATATTGCTCACATAAGATACACTTTAAGATTTGTTGAAATGATGATGATGATGATGATGATTATGATGATGATGATGATTATTATTATCATTATCATTATTCCCCATAGAAATGGGGAAAACAAAATGATACATGATAAATTTTGGATGAACCTAAAATCCATTCTTGCTGGGGTTTTCTTACGGCTTCATGATTTATCCGTTGATGAAATACAGGAGTAATACTCATTAAGGAAATAAATTCCCTGCTTCCTATGGAAATCTAAATGTGAAAAAAAAAATAATAATAAAAAATAAAAATAGATTAGAACGGATTTGATTATTTTGGGTGTATTTGTAATCCCAAGGTAAACGAGGAAATTGGAATATACAGAGAGTGTTCCTTGTTTAAGTGATGCAATAACAAACACTTTGGTTTAATTCAGAATATTTGACACCACCAACGTGCAAGAGAGACGGAGCCAGTGAACTAATAACTGCTTCAGAAAAGAGGAGAGAGAGAGAGAGAGAGAGAGAGAGAGAGAGAGAGAGAGAGAGAGAGAGAAGCTGGTGATGAGCGGCTGTCACAACAGGATGACGCCGAATGACAACATTATTTGTTTCCCTCCGTCAGAGAGCCGTCATCTAATTAAAAGTGGCTCTCTATCTTTCACATTGCATCCCGCGTCTGACCATCATCCTCGGCGCCCCCACCACCAGTGTCATCGCCATTACTTCCTGCAGGGCCCGCGGCCTCGCCTGCCACGTATCGACTGTAGATTTTAATAGAAAATACATAGGCGGATGTGAGTCACTGTGGCTTTGGGGTGATTGCATTAAAGTGTTGCGTGCGCATGTTCCATATCTTGTACATTTCACTTTGCCAGACACCAGACAACTCAAAGGTCCTACTTCACCGCAAACTCATTGATTCAAGCACTTCCTTGCCCCATATATTTATTTATAAATGAAACGCGCCGGGCTATTCAGCGTCTGTGGATGTTTAATGAGATTCCCTCCCGCTGTGAACCCTATTGACTGGCGCTGGCCCGGTGCTTGAGCGCCGCGCGCCCTGGCCTCCAGACTGTTCTCCCCGCTCGCCGCCATACAGCGCTGGCTTTACAGCTGCTGCCATGCCAACACCGCCCGGCCGCCCAGCTGCTGTCCGCTCCTTCCTGGAACCGCTAAAGACATTAGGCGAGGAAGACATATCGGGCACCTGCCACCGGAGTGCCTGCGAGGACGAGTGCGATGGCCACATGCGTGGATATACGTCAAGGAATATTACAAAAATATTATACCCCTGCATCTTAAGATTCCCTTCAGGAATCCGGCTTTATTGATGCCTGATCCACGGTAGGCTACATGTGGTTATTGGGTTGTTGTTGTTTTTTTTATATTGAGTCAAATTTCCCTGTAGAAGCAAACACATTAGTCAGAAGAAGACCCTGTGACAGCAAACCGAGGCCGAAGACGTGTCGAGTTTGTCACGCCACTCGGCGTGTGTGTGTGTGCGCGCGCGCGTGTGTGTGTGCGTTCTCCGGGCCGAGTGAAGAGATGCAATCTCGACAGACGACAACAACAACAGGGGAGGAAGCGGGAGAAGGGGAGATTGACACTCTGCCACGGGGTTGACTCACTGCTTTCTCTTAGATTGCCCCTTTGCAGTTTGCAGCCTGCAGGGGAACCCTCCAGCAGGACGACAGCGGGCGCGACGCCGAATAGATGCTCTGCGCTCCGGTGCCGATCGATATTTGGGAATATCAGAGTAACCGCAGGTTGTAAAGAGAAAGCCCTTCGATGCTGTTTCCACCGCCCGCTACGTTGTTTTGGCGCCTTCCTCAATTGTGTATTTTGTTTGTTGCTTCATGGTTTGCTACTGGAGTGAGTAATTATCTCCTCTGTGGAAAAGAAATCGGTCGTTGTTCGTGACGGGAGACAAGAAATGATAGGCGTTGTTGATGCCAGTGATCCTTTTGTCTCTCGCTAATGGATTAACAAACGAATGGCGGTGTGACACTAGAGATGAACCGCAGACACATCTGTTTTAATAAAGCGCAGACCTACTAATCGTGTGCAATTTTATTGTCATTTAATGACGAGTTCGGTGTCTCTCCACAGTGTGGAGTTGCTCATTGTTTACTTCCTTTTCTCTCGGCACAATTCCATCCCGATAGATACAGCTGCGAGGAGTCTGTATTTTAATTGTTTTGAAGTGGTAATCCGTAACAATATTTTGTTGATAAATCCCATATTTCATACCTTGTTTTAGCTGACACTTCTTAAGAGGCAGCCGTTTATTGTATTTGTGCTATGGGTGCGCTCCTCTATGTGACGTTACCCATTGATGGTGGCGGGGTCCGCCTTTCCCAGCAAGGATGCAACGATCAGACATGCGTAAAAAGTGAAGGGCCTCTGGTAACATGGATGAACATTCACAAAAAGAACAGAAATTAAATAAAATAATAGGATAAAATATATATATATTTAAATCATATATAATAAAAATATAAAATAATAAATATATATATATTTATATATACATAGTATATTTATAGAATAAATTAAAGTAAATATAAAAAAATATTCCCACCACCTCAAGTGGTCAAAAAAAGCAATTAATCACAGAAAGGCATTCTTTGGAGAAACCTGCTGCAGTTTCGAATGGACCCCAGGCCTCGCAGGGAGCTCCATCCAACAAAAACGACGTCATGGACGACCACGCTGAGGCGTTCAATCCCTGCCTGTTGAAATTGCTTTTTTTCCACGAAATGTAAACGCGTCAAAGGGTGCAATAGAGGGATAGCTGTGTGCTCTTGACAGGCCTGCGACGGCCGAGCCAAAAACATGGATTTACTGTATGTCGACGCGCAAGGCGACAAGGCTCTTTCTTATTTCCTCCTCTCACCTTCTTCTCTCTCCTTCGGTCGCTTCTCTTCCCACTCCTTTCCGTACGTTCCGTAGCATTCACCTTCGTTATACGGCGGGAGGGCGAGGACATTCATCACGGAAATATGACAAAATACACCTACATGTATACATACATATACAATATTAGTGCCCTTGGCTTTACACACACAGACACACATGCACGCACACACACGCACACACACGCAGACCAAGCCACTCATACCTGAAAGGGTGACAGAGCGGGGTGGAAAGGAAAGAAGGGAGGGCGGGTTCGAAAGGGACATCGGAAAAGTACGAAAGGTCGCGCCCGCTGTTCCCAGGCGGCGATTCCCATTAAAAAAAAAAACCTGAGGAGCCCCTACCGGACAACTCCGCTTTCAATCTCAAGATCCTTTTCTTTTCGATCCCATTTGCCGTCTGAAAAAAAAAAGGTGCGCCCATCTCAATGGGCGAACGTGTGGGCGCTCTCGGAGCACCTGGGTCCCTCCCGGAACGGGTCTTTCAACCGAGACTCGACACGTCACGCAACTTAGCCGCCGCGCGGGAAAGCGGAAACGTTCCCACTTCAGGCCGACGCGTCACGGCGCTCACGACCCACGGCCCATGACTCTGCGGGCGAGAAATGACGACACGCGGGGCAATGAACGAGCTTCTCAGACGATACACCGGCGTAATAAGCCGAGACGAGCGCCGCGCTTCCACAACGTTCTGCCCTTTGATCACATTTCCTCGGGTTGGTTTTGAGAGAAAAAAAGTACGTTGATGAAAATATCTATGTATATATTTTTGTGATGCGGCGGCTTGTATGTTTCTGGGGAAAGCCCGGCGCGGGGTGCGCGGCATGGAAATGTAATCCTCAACGGTTGGAAACAACTTTTCCCAATTTAACGGCCGGTCGGTCCGAAACCGAAAGGGGGCGCGGGGCCATGGAACCACAATGCAGTCGCTCCCGGGGGCCGCTCCGCTGCTGCGGGAACCTTCAAAAATAAAATAGAAAAATAAAAATAAAAAAGGGCTCCCACGCCCCCGTGCTCCGTCTGGTTTCGCCATATCTCCCAAGGCTGCGGCGGTCGTCCCGGTCCGGCTTAAAAACCCCTTTTTTTCTTGAGACCATAACGTCTGTGTCTCGTTCCGTAGGGCGAGAAACCCTTTCCGGAAAGACGAGGTGAGTTTTTCTTGGGGGCTGTCGGTCCCCGCACGTAAGGCAGCGCCTACACCGGCCTCCCTTCACCAGGTCTCACCACGGGGAGAGAGAGAGAGAGAGAGAGAAAAAGGATCCTCCTCAAACTTCAACTCCAGTTTCGTGTCCCTTTGTGTTTTATTTTGATTTATTTGTATTTATTTTTAAATCTCTCGACGTATTTTCAAAAGCCGAGTTTGATTTATAAACAGTAGAAAAATGTTAACAAGGGTTGAAAGGGTCAACCAAGGACCATACCAAGGACCCTCAATTCCATGCGCATGAGTTACGAATTATTTCACACTGACCTTTCTGGAGCGCAGTTTGGGGGGATGAACAGTGAGAACAACGGCAGGGTCAAAACGTACACTGCTGTGCGGTCTCTAATGCTGCTCGGATCTTGCGAATGAAATGACGGGGAAGCGGAACTATCAGTCAATTCGCCGGCGACGACCCCCCCCCCCGGGACCACTTTAAGTTTGGGAACCTACTCTCCCGGATGACCTTATAAAGCCAATTCTTTCCACGCTCTGGGGCTGCTGCTTTGGCTGCGCCGGCCTCCACACAGCCGGGCGGCAGCGCCATCTGCGGGGTCGCTTCTGTACATTACAGGGCCTCACACCGGCGGCCGCTGGGCAGCAGCGCTCTCCGGCGGCGGCCGGCGCGTCCGTGGGCGGGCGAGCAAGGCCGTCTGTCTCTTTAAACTCGCTTGAAACACTCCGGACGGCCCCACGGAATGAATGCCAATGTCAATGCGGTCCATTATGAGAGCGTATGCAGCCCGTTCGCAGCACAATCCGCCTTTTTGTTGTTTTTTTTTTTAAATCGGCCGGCACAATGCCTCCTCTCATTGCGGCTCGCAGTTGAAGATGATTCATTGTGGTGCCGCTTCACTATTTACTAATGTCTCGTAAGGACACAGAACCGGACGATTTCCACTTGTCAGCCACACACGTTCAATAAAACAATGGAGATTCATTTTCATTTGATGATTTATTGACATTTACTTTTTTTTTTTTTTTTCCCCACCATGGTTTCTCTTGATACCCATAGCATTTACCATAAAGTTTTATTTTTTCTTTTAAATTACATTTATAATATTTTACTCACATACATTTATCGTTTGATTTTCTTATTGCAATAAACAAGAGTAGCCAGTATGAGTCGGGTATTGCTACAGTTTGCCATACAAACTCTTCGTCCCTCTGACAATGAAATTCAAAAAAATAACTTTATTGGCAAGACAAAAGGACACCAAAGCCTCTCCCATCTCCTCCTCTCTGCTCCAGGAGAGACCATGGGCGGAATAAGGCTAAGGCGAGCAGCCTAAACACAGCTAACAAGAAATACCTGCCCAGAAAATAGGAATCTAACATTTATTTCCCATAGGTGAATAATGAGCATGAAATGTCGTGGGGTGACACCATAATGACCATATTCAGTATAATATTAACATATCTGCGGGATTCTACTCAATGGGTCTACCAGAGACAGGATTGCAACACTTTAAATAGGTCAGAGGGCCGACCGAGCCTCTGATTCATAATCTATTTGGGAAGTCAACCTGTGCAGGTGATCGTCTCCACCGCTCGAGCTCCGGATCGCCTCTGTCTTAGTCTCTAAATCAGTGGGAATGGGGGTAGAGTGGATCTCAACACACAATAGAATACATATGATACACACACCAACAGGAAAGAGAGCATTGATCCTGAATCAGTAACGCAGTTACAAAAGAAAAGTCCGTAACGAAAAGTTGTGGTCAACCCCCACCCATCGCCAAAAAAAAAGCACAACGGTGGAAAGCTGAAACAGAGCCAGCTTTTAAAAAGTATTGGCATTCGTATTGTTTCTCAGGATTTTTTTTTTAATTTTTTACTCAACCGTATGGTTCACGCACGGGAGGGGGGAAGGAAAAAGAAAACATCGCAATAAAAAAAAAAAAAAAAAGACAAGTCCATTCAACGAAGAAGAAAAAGAAAAAGCCTGACAAGCGTATCTTGTTTAAATCCCTTAGTACCTGCCGCCGTACCCTGTTCCCAAAGCAGAGATTACCGTAATGATTTGGCCCTTTAATATGAAAGGCCGGTCCCAAAGCCTATTGACTCCTCTCTCTCTCGCTCTCTCTCTCCTTCCATCCATCCTTCGGAGAGGGCTCGTGCAACCTCCGCGGAGGAACGAAAAAAGTGTCCGTCAGCTGGCATGCTCCCATTAACACACGACCCCAGACAACATGTCACAACATGTCACGACGATAACAAGTCACTCCGCTAAAAATATGCTCATTGCATTGCAATATTCAGACGAAGGTAAGACGTTAGAGCTCATTGCTTCTCGGTGGAAGGGCACAGTGTACATCTGCATCGGCGCGGGACGACACTCCCAGGGTCGTCTCACCGCAAAGTGGGTCGGCCAGCGAATCAGCCTGGCGGTCAGGGCGACCGCCATCACCACCATTCCTCGAATACTCCATTTAGTTGAATTTCCACCCCCCCACCCTCCTTTCTCCAACATTTTCAACCTATAAAAATAATTTTGTCTGTTTGTCATGAGGTGCGCAGTTGCTAGTTATTTATTCATTTTAAATATCTCCATGTGCTATTAAAAAAAAAAAAAAAAAAATCAACAATAAAATAAACAGAGCTTTGAAAACCTTTTTTTTTTCTCTCCGTAAAACAAAAACAAATCGCGGTGCGTTTCATGGCTTTCAGTTGTGAGACAGGAAGTAGCGTCGCGCGGCCCCGGGCCGGGCCTTCCTGGGCCAACCCTGGGTGACCTCGCTGGGGCTTCTGGCGGGGGTGTCAGTCCAACTCAGGATCATCAACCCCCACATCCTCCCAACCTACACCCCCCCCCCTCTCTCTCACAGGAAGGAAAATGCAAGAGCAGACGACTGATAGAAGCAGCTACGCTACCGGGACGCCATGAGTCAATGTTATGGTCGTCGATATCATTATTCCTCTCTCCTAGGAACCCGTGGTTGGGAAGTTATGGCGGGGACGTGGGGAGGAAGAGGAGACGGACGTGGGGTGAGAGAAGAGAGGTGGGTTGTGACCGGATGAGGACCTTGGAGGACCCGGTGGGTGAAAGGCCTCATGTTAGAGAGGAAGAAGAAGAAGAAGAAGAAGAAGAGAGAGAGAGGGAGCGCGCCGCGCACGGGGGTGAAAGCGTGGCCACAGCTCAGCTCCCGGGCGGTGCGTCCGTGTGTGGATGAGGGACGGGGCCGAGATCGCTGGATCTGAACCGGAGACCTCAGTGAGGTTTTCTTCTGCGCTGTCTATGCTCAGTTTGTCGCGACCGTGCATCTTAAATAACAGCAGGAAAATGTGATTTGCCGTTCAGAGCCGTACGTACGTAGCTCATTGGGGTCAAATAGTGGCAAAACAAACGTTGCAGAGACAGTAGAGTGTGTACCAATGTACGTTATGAGGCTGTTTCTCCTGGTTCCTCGCTCCTTGGGTGAGGCCCCTCGCTGACTGTAATGGAGCTTGGCAGACGTGGCCCCGAGCAATCTTTGTTGGTACAGTCTATTTCAAGACACAAATGTGTATGGGCCTGTGTGTGTGTGTGTGTGTGTGTGTCTGCGTCCCGTCCGGGGTCAATCAGTTCATTGACCCGTGCCGGCCCTCATCTCACCTCGGCCTCCGGGGAAATGACAGGGGCGTGCTCTCGCTCTCTCTCTCTCTCTCTCTCTCTCTCTCTCTCTCTC